>NW_028261387.1:90066963-90209463 GCF_051295495.1 Thamnophis sirtalis
CCAGCCGGCTTTCATGCCTAAGGCGGGACTAAAACTCACTGTCTCCTATTGATTGGTCCAAAGTCACCCAGCTGGCTTTCATGCCTAAGGCGGGACTAGAACTCACCGTTTCCTGTTGATTGGTCCAAAATCACCCAGCCGGCTTTCATGCCTAAGGCGGGACTCGAATTCACCGTCTCCTGGTGATTGACCCAAAGTCACCCAGCTGGCTTTCATCCCTTAAGGCAGGACTAGAACTCACCGTTTCCTTTTGATTGGTCCAAATTCACCCAGCCGGCTTTCATGCCTAAGGCGGGACTAAAACTCACTGTCTCCTGTTGATTGGTCCAAAGTCACCCAGCTGGCTTTCATCCCTAAGGCGGGACTAGAACTCACCGTTTCCTGTTGATTGGTCCAAAGTCACCCAGCCGGCTTTCATGCCTAAGGCGGGACTAAAACTCACTGTGTCCTGGTGATTGGCCCAAAGTCATTCAGCAATCTTTCCTGGCTAACGCAAGACTTGAACTCATGGTCTCCTGCTTTCTAGCCTGGTGTCTTAACCACTAGACCAAACTGTCCCTTTTGATTGAACAGATTTGTCCCTGATATTGGAAAATACCTATCAAATACAAGTGAGACTGCAATATAGGTAATCCTTGACTTAATGATCCTAATGGAGCCTGGCCATTACAGACACAAGTTGTAACCATTGTAAAATGGGCCACCCACATGACTGACCTCATTTTACAACCTTTCTGTGGCTGTCCTTAAACAACCATCGTAGTTTTTAAGAAAACCAATATTTCACTATGAGGCGTTTTTGCCCCAAATTGGAAGCAAATTCTATTTTTTTGGCAAATGTATCATAAAACATGGATGTTGTGACACCCCCCCCCCCCCAAGAGGCCAATGAGATTCAGACAATGAGGAGGTTGGGGAGGAACATGGGCCAGTCCTGGAGTCTGGGGAAGGCTCTGACAAAGGCTCTGTGTCGGAGGCCGAGATGGGCCAGAGTCATCTGACAGTTATCAGCTGCCTTCGGACTCAAACATCAGTGAGGCAGACGAACAGCTGGAGCCTATTCCCAGTGTGCGCATGCAGAGAGTTGCCAGACGAAGGGAACAGCTAAAGAACAGGGGTCAACTTGAGAGTAAGGCCACAGGTGGACGGTGAATGACCCCTCCCAGAGGGAATAAGCTGAGGTGGTGCAGTGGTTAGAGTGCAGTACTGCAAGCCACTTCAGCTGACTGCTAAGTGCAGTTCGGCGGTTCAAATCTCACCGGCTCAAGGTTGACCCAGCCTTCCATCCTTCCGAGGTGGGTGAAATGAGGACCCAGATTGTGAGGGCGATATGCTGACTCTGTAAACCGCTTAGAGAGGGCTGAAAGCCCTATGAAGCGGTATATAAGTCGAACTGCTATTGCTATTGCTATTGCTATTGCTAATAAAAGAGGAGCGAAAGGGGAGTGGAGTTTGCAGGAGACCATTAGTTCATTCCTGCATTCTTGCCAAGTATTGCGGCATCTGAAAGATATCGGCCTGGCCACTCTCCAACCCTGAGAAAGGTCGGTAATTGTGAACTATCTTGAAAGACTGTGGGAGAGGAAAGACTTTGCTACAGAGGAATTCACTGTAAATTAAATAAAAGGGATTTATCGGGACAAGGAATCAGCTTCGTGCTGCTGGGGAAGCCTAGGCCAGAACAGGGATCGCGTGACCAGAGGATGCTGGAAATAGTCTTAAATATGGACTGGTGTGGGCTGTCATAACTTTGGAACCTGGTCATAAATACCAACAGGGAAATCTGCCATAATTTTGAACCGTTGCTAAGCGGCTGCGGTAAGTCGAGGACGTCCTGTAAAATCATTTCTCCATCTTGATTTGAAAGAAACAGTTGTCTAGAACCCGATTTTGCCCGTAAATCCTGCAAATCTATTCAATTTTGGAACCCGGAAAACCATACAGAGAATAGAGTATTCTGCTTTTCTTGCTGCCAATCAATTGCTCGGATGAAATCCTAAGAGCTGGGCCGAGGGGGGGGGGAATACACTGATGTGCTTACGTCTTCACCCACACTTGGATTTCCATCGAGCAGGGTTGAAGAATGGTGAAATTAGTGTTATTATCATCCCAGCGTTGCCCGGAGGGGAAAACCAAACTTCTGCAAAGGATAATGAGAAGTGGGTGAACACACACTCCTAATTTTGGAAGCACTGCCTAATTTTCTGTGGCATAAACCGTTCGGTTTCTTCGCCCTCAAAACAATGCTATTGTTGGAGTTCACCTGGTATTTTAAGAGCTGTGACACATTTTGTCAGGCCGTGAGTGTTTTGCGGCGAAGCCGTTCGCAAGACACAATTGGGTTCGATTAAAATTCTTGGTGCCTGCGCTGAGCTCCTGTATGGAGGCCCTGGATGTCTGCAGCAGGAGGTGGCGGATACGTTCCCCATGGGGAAATTGCAAACCCTCCAACTGGAAAACTCCTTAACTCTGCACAGTCCTAGCTAAATTTCTGCAAGGCTCAGGGTTGTGGCCCACCAGCTGCCGGCAGAGCCGGTGGCAGGCTCGGATGAGGAGGAGGTTGGGGATGAACTGGGGCCTGTTCTGGAGCCTGGGGAAGGCTCCGATGGATGCTCTGTGTCAGATGCAGAGATACAGCCAGGGCCATCCAGCATTTCCCAGCCACCGAAGAGGCAGCTGCCTTTGGAGCAGAGGTGGGTTCCTACCAGTTCGCACCTGTTCGGTAGAACCGGTTTGTCAAATCTGCCGAACCAGTTAGAAGAGGTTCCATCAGTGGACCCGGAAAGCAGGCCACACCTACAGAAGAGGTTCCAAAAATTTTTGAAACCCACCACTGGTCCTTGGATAGGATTATTCTACACTATCATGCTCATATTTATAAAACTCAGTGCCTCTGTGAAAGGTAAGGATGACTACTGCGTTTGTGGCACAATCAGAACATTGCGTGTGTTGAAGTTGTTTTAACGCAAACCAAAGATGCCTTTTGAAAAACAAGTTTACATCATATTCTTATGCAGGCCAGTGCTGTGTGTGAGGTAATTTAAGGTGGTTCTGACAAGTGTCGTCGGCATCTTCATATCCGGTCACATGGGCGGCAAGCCACTCCCATCCGGTCATATGGGTGGCAAGCCACTCCCACAAAGGAGGCCACACCCACAGAGTAGGTTCGAACAATTTTTGAAACCCACCACTGCTTTGGAGGCTGAGATGAGTGGGGAGGAAGAACAGCTGGGGCCTGTTCCAGATGCACGTATGAGCAGAGCTGTTAGGAGAGGTGAACAGCGGAAGGCAAGGAGTCAACTCGGGAAGCAAAGCACATGTGGATGCCGAATGAGCCCTCCCTGGCTGGGGAATAAATAGAAGCAAAGGGGAGTGGTTGTCGTAGGAGACAACAGTTCGTATTTCTGAAGATTTTGCTCATTGTGTTTTACGCATCAAAGACTGCTTGCCAGAACTTAATTTGCAGCCTTTCGGCTGGGAGCTCACGGCCTTGCAATTGTTACAAGGAACTGATAAGGTCTGTTGCTGCATTTAACTCCTTGTAGGACCCTTACTTGGACTTTCCGCTGGGTAAATACAATTAATTCACAAGAGGTAAATAAATAAAGAGGGGGTTTCTGTGACGAGGAGTCTGTTTCTTGCTTCTGCTAAGGCTGGGTCAGAACCAGAGGTTGTATTTAATAGGTTCTGACCAGTTCTGGAACACCAGTAGCAGAAATTTTGAGTAGTTTGGAGTACCAATAAATACCACCTCTGATTGGCCCCGCCCCCATCTATTCTCTGCCTCCCAAGTCCCAGCTGATCAGGAGCGAATGGGGATTTTACAGTATCCTTCCCCTGCCACACCCACCAAGCCACACCACGCCGACCAAGCCACGCCCACAGAACCAGTGGTAAAAAATGTTTGAATCCCACCACTGGTCACTCTGACAAGACCCTCAGTCACACTTATTCGCTGTTCTTTCTATTTGCTTGTGCTGCAAAGCTGAGCCGAACCCCACCTTGGATTTTCCAAAAAGTTGTATCCTGTCTGTGAGAGGCTTCCATTTTTCCATTCTTCATTCTCAAGACGGTTGAAAAATTCTTTCCGATTTCCCTTGGCGATGCTTTGAGCTGACTTCGTGGGAGTAGAATAGGGGCAAGGGACCCTTGTTCTTTCTACTTCCTTCTGCCCCAAAGAAACACACCTTGGATTTTCTGAAACGTTTTTTGTCCTCTCTCCGAGAGGCTTCCATTTTTCCGCTTCATTTTCAAGATCAATTATTTAGTGTGGGTGGGAGGTGGTCGACCCTTTGAGAACTGCATGCAACGAAATTTCATGTTCATGTTTGCCGATTGGTGTCCATTCAAAGGGACAATAAAGTTACTCTATCTACCTATCGTAGTTGAAAAGTCCTTTCCCATTTCTCTTGGTGATGGTTTGACCTGCTTTTGTGGAAATAGAAGATGGGCAGAGGAACCCTGTTCTTTCCATATGCTCCTGCCCGGATGCTGGGCTGAAACACACCCTGGATTTCCTGAAAAGTTTTCGTCCTCTCTTCAAGAGGCTTCCGTTTTTCTGCTTCATTTTCAGGAGAATTGCAAAATTCTTTCCCATTTCTCTTGGCGATGCTTTGAACTGACTTCGTGAATGGTAGAAGTTTTGTTTCTTACATTTTATTCCCTTCCTCCCTTCCCCTCTCTCTTGCTCTCTCTCTCTTTCTTTCTTTCTTTCTTTCTGTCTTTCCTTCCTCTCTTTTTCTTCCTTCCTTCCTTTCTGTTTCTTTCCTTCCTTTCTTCCTTCCCTTCTTTTTCTTTCTTTCTTTCTGCTGTTTCTTGAGGAGAAGCAGAACATTCCTATTTCGGCATCTTCTGAGTTTTTTTATTTTATTTTATTTTATTTTAACCTCACAGCTTCAATATAAGAGCCAAGGTGGCTCTTATATAAGAGCCAAGGTGGCTTATAAGAGCCAAGGTGGCGCAGTGGTTAAAAGCAGCACTGCAGGCTACTGCTAGATCAGCAGGTCAGCGGTTCAAATCTCACCGGCTCAGGGTTGACTCAGCCTTCCATCCTTCCGAGGTGGGTAAAATGAGGACCCAGATTGTTGGGGGCAATATGCTGACTCTCTGTAAACCGCTTAGAGAGGCCTGAAAGGCCTATGAAGCGGTATATAAGTCTACTGCTATTGCTATTGCTATTGCTATTGCAATATACAAAAACATGTCTCTTAGACATGAAATACTAACCAAATCTCTTCCACTAAAAAATCACCAGGCTTATTTTGAGGAAAGGAAGCAAAGAAATAAAGAGGAAAATGATCTCACAAAAAGTAAGGACAACTTCTGAGAGAGATCAAGGAAATTCCTCGGAGAGGGAGAAAGATCCTTTGGTGACATTTATTTTTCATTTTACTTCAGGCCATGGAGAAAACAGGATGAAATTGTGGTTAATTTGAAATTATTCTAGTCTTTCTTCTTCTGAGGCTGCGCGGTAGTATTTAAAAGTCTGTCATACATCTTGGATTATGCAAGGACTTTTTCCTAACTGGTTTCTGGTTCCTATACCCAGTGGTGGGATTCAGCCGGTTCGGGCCGGATTGGGAGAACTGGTTTGTTAAATTGCTATCTGGCACTACTCCTTCCTGCCCCAACCCATCCAGGTGGGTGTCCCCCCACCCGCGCCAGTGGATGGTTCGGGATCACGTTGCAACTGATACGTACTTACTGCCTGCAACGCTCTGCGATGCTCCAGCTGCTCAGGGGAGCGTTGCGCAGGCTCTGTATGCTCCGTGCACATGTGTGGAAGTCCCGAAAACCTCAAATACCAATAAGGAGCGTGGGCAGGCGGGTGGGCCTTTCAGAGCACCATACCGGGGCATACCAGTTGTAACCCACAACTGCCCCGTGCCCCATTTTGACTCCCAGGTAAGTGCAGGGTGGCCTACTAGGCTCAAAATGAAGTGCACATGGGGGGCAGGGTGGCCCCCTGTGGCCCATTTTTGCTCCCAGGAGGCTGCAGGGAGACCTACTGGCCCAAAATGGGGCACAGGGGGTACGCACCCCCACTCATGACCCCCTGCCCATGGTTAGAATGCAGTATTGCAAGCTAACTCTGCCCACAGCCAGGAGTTCAATTCTCACTGGCTCAAGGTTGACTAAGCCTTCTGTCCTTCCGAGGTTGATAAAATGAGAACCTGGATTGCTGTGGCGGGGGGGCAATAGGCTGACTCTGTAAACCGCTTAGAGTGGGCTGGAAAGCACTGTGAAGCTGTATATAAGTTTAAGTGCTATTGCTATTTAATGACCGTCCAAAGTTACACCTGAAAAAAGTTACTTATGACCGTTTATCACACTGATGAATCTTTCAACATTTGAGAAAGAGACAGAGAGGGACACAAAGAGAGACCCAGACAGAGAGGGAGAGAGAGACAGACAGACACAGAGAGAGAGAGACAGACAGACAGACAGAGACAGACACACAGAGACAGACACACAGAGAGAGAGAGAGAGAGTCAGAGACAGAGAGACAGAGACAGACAGAGAGACAGAGACGGAGACAGAGACAGACAGAGAGAGAGACAGAGAGAGAGAGACAAACAGACAGAGAGACAAAGAGAATCAGAGACAGACAGACAGAGAGACAGACAGACAGAGAGACAGACACACACAGAGAGAAACAGAGAGAGAGAGAGAGAGAGAATCAGAGACAGACAGACAGACACACACACACACAGAGACGGACAGAGAGAGACAGACAGACAGAGAGTCAGAAACAGACAGACAGACACACAAACACACAGAGGGAGGGAAGGAGGGAGGGAGGGAGGGAGAGAGAGAGAGAGAGAGAGAGAGAGAGAGAGAGAAGGAAGGAACAAGCAGAGACAGACGCTAAAGGTCATTTTCCTCTTTAGGACAAACCAGAAATAGTTCCAAAGACGTACCCATGAATTGCCATCTTTCACTCATAATCTGAAGCCAGAGGGAAGAAAATAAAAATATCTTTGCGACACACCACCTTTTAAAGTTTATGTAAGCGGCTCAGAGCTCTCTCAAACTCCCTCCCCCTTTCTTTCTTTCTTTCCTTCTTTCTTTCTTCTTTCTTTCTTTTTTCTTTCTTTTTTCTTTCTTTCTTTCTCTCCTTCCTTCTTTCTTTCCTTCTTTCTTTTTTAAAGAGCTAATTGATGAAATAAAGTTAAAGAGGAGAAGGGAGGGGGGGAGGAGCAGGAGTTGGCTATAGAATCCAGTTTCTGCCCAGGGTTTTTTGACCAGTCAGGACTTCAGAGCTCATTAACATTTTGGTTTTGTCCAGATTAAAACGTGGGCCCCTCTATTCAACTCCTGGCCTTCTCTCTTTTATTGTGAAGGACAGAGGAACCCCCCTCCTGCGCCCACCCTTGTGCTTTGGACGGTCCGCTATTAACATTCCCTTCTTTTGTGAAGGTGTTTCTTTTCTTTTCCTCGTGTTGTTAAGAGTCCTTCAGGCCAGGCTCTTGAGCAAAGTGTTTGCAAAATTACACCTTCCTGCCTGAGCCTCCAAAGGGAGCCAGAGGGACAGGCATAGTTAGGACAACATTGTGAGGGCTTTAACTCGGTTTTTTAAAAATCCAGCACCTTGCCCGCATATTTGCAGGGATAAGGCATCAGTGTTGGGAAAGGGGGAAAAATAGATTGATTATTGTTTGTATTGTAAGGGCCCAATTTTGACTAAGAGAGGAAAGAAGGAAGGAAGGAAGGAAGGAAGGAAGGAAGGAAGGAAGGAAGGAAGGAAGGAAGGAAGGAAGGAAGGCCAAAAAAGAAGGGAGGTAGGAAAGGGAAAAAGAAGAAGAAAAGGAAGAGAAGGGAAGGAAGGAAGGAAGGAAGGAAGGAAGGAAGGAAGGAAGGAAGGAAGGAAGGAAGGAAGGAAGACCAAAAAAGAAGGGAGGTAGGAAAGGGAAAAAGAAGAGGAAAAGGAAGAGAAGGGAAGGGAAGGGAAGGGAAGGGAAGGGAAGGGAAGGGAAGGGAAGGAAGGAAGGAAGGAAGGAAGGAAGGAAGGAAGGAAGGAAGGAAGGAAGGAAGGAAGGAAGGAGCAAAAGCAGGACAAAAAGGAATGGAGGAGTAAAGAGGGAAAAAGAAGAGGAAAAGTAAGGAATGGGAAGGGAGGGGAAGGGGAAAGGAGGGGAGGGGAGGAAAGGGAAGGAAGGAAGGAAGAGCATCTAATATCTATATATATATATATAAACATGTCAATGATCACAGCAGCAGCAGCATCGCTTGTGTACTTAGGTGTTAATAAATAAATAAAAAATAAAATAAAATAAAATAAAATAAAATAAAAAATAAAATAAAATATAATAAAATAAAATAAAATAAAATAAAATAAAATAAAAATAAAATAACATAATAAAATAACATAATAAAATAACATAATAAAATAACATAATAAAATAAAATAATAATAAAATAAAATAATAAAATAAAATAATAAAATAACATAAAATAACATAAAATAAAATAATAAAATAAAATAATAAAATAACATAAAATAACATAAAATAAAATAATAAAATAAAATAAAATAATAAGTGGGGTGCCTCTTCGCGAGATCTAAATAAAGAGCATACTGTGTGAATGTATTCTGGAGCACAAAGTTGTCTGTCAACACAAGCCCAGGGGCCGCCCAGTCTCTGCCAGGCATGCTCAGAGAGGAAGAGGAAGGTTTGGGAAGATACGGTGGGTGCGCAGGAGGCATTGCCTCTATGGAAGCCAGCAATGCCATTCGGGATGTTTGAACGGGTGAATGTTTTTGCTTTCAACCTGTGCGTGTTTGTGCATAATCCAGTTCATATGTGCAATCAATCAATCAATGTTGTTGAATATACCATAGCCTAATTTGGTAGTGAGCACTGCATAGTTGTATTACATACAGATAGATCTTGACTTTGTTGCTTATAGAGTGTGTGTGTGTGAGGAGAGGGGGGAAGACGAAGGGAGTCGGGAGAGATGAGAGAGACAGAGAGACAGAGAGACAGAGAGACAGAGAGACAGAGAGACAGAGAGACAGAGAGACAGAGAGACAGAGAGACAGAGAGACAGAGAGACAGAGAGAGGATAGATGACGGATTGATGGATGGATGGATGGATGATAGACAGACAGACAGACAGACAGACAGATTTACTCACAATCATTTACAAATGTCTAAATGCACAATATGTGTCCTTATTACACACAACGAATCAATGCAACATTACAGGGCCCACTATCAAAATATAGTGCAGTATATTCAACAACATCAGTGTGTGATTGATGGATTGATTTTACATGTAGCACCTATGTTATGCGCAAACACCTGCAGGTGGAAAGCAGAAACATTCACACTTTAATCAATCCCCATGCTAATGCATGTGTGTGTGTGTTTGTTTGTGTGTGTGTGTGTGTGTGGATATATGTATTTTATCTGCAAAATGCGTCAACCTGACTTGTTTGCGAAGTGCCTAAGTCAAACTTGGTAAACCCATTCTTCTTTCCTTAAACAGAAATTCGTGGGAAAGTCCATTCCAGAAAGGGGGGAAAAAATAAAATAAAACACAGATGTCGTTTAAAAATATAGATTAAACACACACAAACACACACACACACACCGGACAAATTGCTCTCTGCCCTATACCTCATTCCTTCTTGTGGCAAGTTGGCCCGGAGGCTTTTGCAAAAGGAAAGCATCAGCAAAGTTTGCAGCCGCCAAACCTATGCAAAATAAATAAACCCGCCAAGACAAAGAGGCCAGCAGCCCCCCTCCCCATCCCTGCTGTCTACGGGCTGAGGGGAGGGAGCATCTGGTGGGGGGTGGACCCCCTGGTGTGCCAAGAAGGACCTTCAACATCAGCCCTGAAATTGGTGTGATTTGCCTGGGAAACTGGCAGCCATCAGCCAACTGGACTTGACAAGAGGAGGGACGGGAAGGAGGAAGGGGGGTGGGGTGGGGACAGGAAATATTCATAATGGATCCCCAACATGGAGGAGGGGAGAAGGAAGAGAGAGGGAAAAGCCAGAGAGAGAGAGAGAGAGAGAGAGAGAGAGAGAGAGAGAGAGAGAGAGAGAGAGAGAGAAAGGAAGGAAGGAAGAAATAAAGAAAGAAAAAAGAAAGAAAGAGTGAGAGAGATGAAAGAAAAAAAGAAAAAGGGACAGAGAGACAAAAGGAAGGAAAGAGATAGATAGATATAGATATAGATATAGATGATATAGATGATATAGATATAGATATAGATGATATAGATATAGATATAGATATAGATATAGATATAGATATAGATATAGATATAGATATAGATATAGATATAGATATAGATATAGATATAGATATAGATATAGATATAGATATAGATATAGATATAGATGATATAGATATAGATATAGATATAGATATAGATATAGATATAGATATAGATATAGATATAGAGAAAACACATGGCCAGCAAGCCACTCCCACAAAGGAGGCCACACCCACAGAGTAGGTTCCAAAAAAATTTGAAACCCACCACTGTCTCCAAAGCACCTGAAGGCCAGACAAGGAATAATGGATGGAAACTGAACCAGGAGAGATTCAACCTAGAAATAAGGAGGAACTTTCTGACAGTGAGAACAATCAACCAATGGAACAGGAGTTGCCTTCGGAAGTTACGGGAGCTTCATCACTGGATGTTTTCAAGAAGAGAACTGGACTGCCACCTGTCAGAAATGGTATAGGATCTCCTGCTTGGGCAGGGGGTTGGACTAGATGACCTACAAGGTCCCTTCCAACTCAGTTTAATCTGTATCTGACCAACAGATTTTGCCATTATATTTTGCCTCTCAACATGCTAAGTTAGGACCAATTTTGGTCAGGGGGATTTTGATGGAGGCTTGTTGTTTTTAAAAAAAGAAATCTGAAATAGTTGCAATTGCAACAGTTTTCTAAACTGTACGAAGTTGTTTCGAAGCTGCGAAAGTTCTGTCGTCCCATTTCACTGACAAGCCTTCAGAATCATATTTGCACCCTGGAGAGAGACGGGGTGGATGAGTGGGTGGGAGGGGGAAAAAAACCCCTCTGACAAACTTTGACTGGCGCGAGATAACCGGCTTAATCTCCCGTTTTGACATTTGCAAATTCTCAGCAAGGTGAGCGGGAAGAGGGAGGCTGGGATGAGGCTCTTAAGATTCCAGAAGCCGCCCCGGGTTCCCTGACAAGGCAGAGGTTTTCCAATTATGGATCAGCTCAGAACATTTCCCAGGGAGACGAGAAGCCAGGCAGAGTCGGAAGTGGGTGTTTGGCCACTGACTCGTGTTTATGACCGTTGCTGGGTCCCCTGATCCACTTTCACAAGCAAAGTTGAGGGAGAAGCTAGGGTCACTTCACAAAGAGGTTATTAACTAATCAGCTGCAGTGATTCACTTAATCTAGCTGCATTGGTCAATTGTTGTCCAGATTTCCTTCCTTCCTTCCTTCCTTCCTTCCTTCCTTCCTTCCTTCTTTCTTTCTTTCTTTCTTTCTTTCTTTCTTTCTTTCCTTGCCTCCTACGTGGGTTGGGAGTTGAGGGCTCCCATTGGTTCTAGTTAGTGGAGAGAGAAAAGACATCTATTCATTGGCTCTCTGTCTCTCTCTCTTTTTCCCCTGCTTTCTCGCTATCTCCTTTTTCTTTCTTTCTTTCTTTCTTTCACTCTCTCTTTCTCTTTCTGCCCCTCTTTTTTCTCTCTCTTTCTCTTTCTGCTCTTCTTCATCTCCTCTTTCTCCTTCTCTCTCCCTCTTTCTCCCTCTTTCTTCTTTCTCTCTCTCTCTCTCTCCTTTCACCCAATCACCTTTCTTTCTTTTTCTCTTTCTCTTTCCCCTTCTCTCTCTCTCTCTCTTTCTCCCCCTCTTTCTCCCTATCTTCTCTTTCTTTCTTTCCTCTCTCTTTCTCTTTCTGCCCCTCTTTTTTCTCTCTCTTTCTCTTTCTGCTCTTCTTCATCTCCTCTTTCTCCTTCTCTCTCCCTCTTTCTCCCTCTTTCTTCTTTCTCTCTCTCTCTCTCCTTTCACCCAATCACCTCTTTCTTTCTTTTTCTCTTTCTCTTTCCCCTCTCTCTCTCTCTCTCTTTCTCCCCCTCTTTCTCCCTATCTTCTCTTTCTTTCTTTCCTCTCTCTTTCTCTTTCTGCCCCTCTTTTTTCTCTCTCTTTCTCTTTCTGCTCTTCTTCATCTCCTCTTTCTCCTTCTCTCTCCCTCTTTCTCCCTCTTTCTTCTTTCTCTCTCTCTCTCTCCTTTCACCCAATCACCTCTTTCTTTCTTTTTCTCTTTCTCTTTCCCCTTCTCTCTCTCTCTCTCTTTCTCCCCCTCTTTCTCCCTATCTTCTCTTTCTTTCCTCTCTCTTTCTCTTACTGCCCCTCTTTTTCTCTCTCTTTCTCTTTCTGCTCTTCTTCATCTCCTCTTTCTCCTTCTCTCTCCCTCTTTCTCCCTCTTTCTTCTTTCTCTCTCTCTCTCTCCTTTCACCCAATCACCTCTTTCTTTCTTTTTCTCTTTCTCTTTCCCCTTCTTTCTCTCTCTCTCTTTCTCCCACTCTTTCTCCCTATCTTCTCTTTCTTTCTTTCCTCTCTCTTTCTCTTACTGCCCCTCTTTTTTCTCTCTCTTTCTCTTTCTGCTCTTCTTTATCTCCTCTTTCTCTCTCCCTCTTTCTCCCTATCTCCTCTTTCTTTCTCTCTCTCTCTCCTTTCACCCAATCGCCTCTTTCTTTCTCTTTCCCTTTCTCTCTCTTTCTCCCCCTCTTTCTCTGTCTGTCTGTCTCTCTGTCTCTGTCTCTGTCTCTCCTTTCTCTTCCTCTGCCTCTCTTCCTCCCTCCCTCCTTTAACATATACATGGAGTCACTGGAAGAGATTATCCATTGGTTCAGGCAGGCAATGCTGATGTTCAGAGTACTTATGGTATCTAAATATATCTTTCCAGCTGAGCCAAGCTACTTACACAGTAGAAGTCTTAACCTGAGGCCTGGGGCACGGAGGCTGAGGATTAGAAGGAACAGGCTGAAACAGAATTCCAGCAAAATTCAGTTTCCATCCAGGAATGTCTAATATTCTGTCTGCTCCAGTGGTGCCCCAGATGGATTGACACAGTTCAGTTCAGTTCAGTTTATTAAATTTATATGCTGCCCTTTTCCCCCGAAGGGGACTCAGGGCGGCTCACAACTCGAACCGGGGAGGGGGATACAGACAAAAGATTTAAAAACAACAACATAACAATATATAATTTAAAACTCACAACAGTCATACCATTCGAGATGGGGGCAACAGCTCTTTAGCCCCAGGCCTGTCGGAACAACCAGGTTTTGAGGGCTTTGCGGAAGGCCTGGAGGGTGGTGAGGGTTTGAATCTCCACGGGGAGTTCGTTCCAGAGGGTCGGAGCAGCCACAGAGAAGGCTCTCCTCCAGGTAGTCGCCAGTCGACACTGGCCGGTGGATGGGATTCGGAGGAGGCCTAATCTGTGGGATCTAATCAGTCTAGTGGAGGTAATTGGCAGCAGGCAGTCTCTCAAGTACCCAGGACACTTCACCTGATGGAGCAGGTCTGCAATTTGGAAGTCCTACTGGACTTGTGACTTCATGGCTAGGCAAATAAAGGCAGTGTGCTGGTCAGTGTGCATTTTTGTGTGTATGTGTGGTGTGTGTACTCTGCTTCACTTTGGTTGACGTGCCAGTTGCAGCCCTTATCAACTCTTCCTTAGAGCTGTGTTTACAACCTCGGCAGCATTAAGAGAAGCAGACTTCAACTCCCAGAATTCCCCAGCCGGCATGGCCAGCTGGGGAATTCTGGGAATTGAAGTCCAACCTTCTTAAAATGGTCAAGGTTGAGAAATATTGCTTTAGAGCGGAGGAGGTGGTGGGGAAACAAGGCCCTTTTATGACTTGTGGACTTCAACTCCCAGAATTCCTGAGCCAGGTGGCTCAGGAATTCTGGGAGTTGAAGTCCTCCAGTCATAAAGGTGCCATCATTCCCCCATCTCTGCTTTAGATCTCCTTTTTGAAGGCTGTGATTCAAAGGTATTCAGATAGTCCTTAATTTACAACTGCAATTGCGCCTGGAATTACATTGCGGCCATAAGTTGGGGCATCACGTGCTTGAATTTGAAGAGACGACTGATTTTTTTTTTTTTTTACAATGGTCTTTAAACGAACACTGCAGTTGTTGAGCGAATGTGGTGCATTTTATAAGGCAATATCTTAAGGATATCTATTTTCCACAATGGATGTTTTATTGCCAGAGAGTGGGAGTAAACACCGGAAACCAGGCAACCAACTGTGGGAAGTTATCACCCAGCCCTCTCCCAGAAAAATGAAATATCCTAGGAAATATTGAAAAGGCAGAATATTTCTCTGGATATGAAAAGAAAGAAACATGTTTTAAAAGACAGAATAGTTGCCTGTAGCTTCCTGCCCATCCCCACTGTTAATGGGCCATTGAGAAGGCCAGGCTAGTCTCTTTTACATAATAAAGACTTCTCCACTGCAGCTGCAGGGAGAAGGGATTAAGGAACTTTACCCAACTGACCACGTGGCATCTGAGAACTCATCCATACCTGGATTCAAAGCACAGCCTAGAGAGTTGCCCCTGCATGGCCCCATGGGAGTCTGACAACCAATCAGAATACATTTCTTACACAGGAACAGGAAACAGAGAGGTGGGACTGAACAGATTATAAAAAGCCTAGCAAGCCCCTCCTTCACCCCTTCTCTTCTTCTCCACCAACAGTGAAGCATGTGATCACCTTTTCTGTTCAGGGCTCAAGCCATGTGATCCTGTCTACCATTAAAACCATCTTTCCAAGCAGCCTCCATGTCTCCAGTGTCTTCTTCCCCACTTGGAGCTGAACCCAGAAGGACATTTCTTTCATCACAACATTGCAGATCCTGGTTCTGTGGCCGTAGGATGCTGGCCATAAAGGTCAACCAGTTGCCAAACATTCAAAATGTGATCCATGTAACTGTGTGTGTACCCACAGCCATCACAAATCTGAAAACAGGCCAGAAATACTTCTGGGGTGGTCCATCATAACTTTGGATGGTCACTTAGAAATGCATTTAAATTACATTTTAGAAGAGCCAGTTTGGTCTAGTGGTGCTTGGGTGGTGGGGTTGGACTAGATGACCTACAAGGTCCCTTCCAACTCCGTTAATGCTACAGAGTGGGGGACCATGAGTTCGAGTCCCGCCTTAGTCATGAACGCCGGCTGGGTGACTTTGGGACAATCACCAGGAGACTGGGAGTTCGAGTCCGGCCTTAGGCATGAACGCCGACTGGGTGACTTTGGGACAATCACCAGGAGACTGGGAGTTCTAGTCCGGCCTTAGGCATGAAAGCCGACTGGGTGACTTTGGGACAATCACCAGGAGACTGGGAGTTCTAGTCCGGCCTTAGGCATGAAAGCCGACTGGGTGACTTTGGGACAATCACCAGGAGACTGGGAGTTCTAGTCCGGCCTTAGGCATGAAAGCCGACTGGGTGACTTTGGGACAATCACCAGGAGACTGGGAGTTCTAGTCCGGCCTTAGGCATGAAAGCCGGCTGGGTGACTTTGGGACAATCACCAGGAGACTGGGAGTTCTAGTCCGGCCTTAGGCATGAAAGCCGACTGGGTGACTTTGGGACAATCACCAGGAGACTGGGAGTTCTAGTCCCACCTTAGGCATGAAAACCAGCTGAGTGTCTTTACTAGGCCACTCTTTCTCAGCCCAACCCAAAAAATAGGAGGAGGAAAGTGTTGGATATGTTTGCCATCCTGAGTTATTTATAAAAATAGTATTATAACAATCATAGTAAATACTTTACCCCATAGGCACAACTTACATATGCCAGTTGTGTTGTCATATAACTCCTTGTGTAGGTGTGGCAGTCACCCATGGCCCAGTGCATAACAGGGCATGTGCAGCCACGCTGAACCACACAGGAAAAAACAAACTCCTAAAGAACATAACATCCTGATAGTTCATAACATAACATCCTGATAGTTCGCTCTAGATGTGCCTTACCAATGACCCCCAGGATTTGACCATATATAGCCAGAACTTCCCTGAGCAGTAGATTAGCAATTGTAGTTTGACAGGCTATCTTAAATCACATGCTGATTGCTGCTCCTGCCTTTGTCCTATCTCAATAAAAGGGGGTCCCAGACCCCAATCTGGGTCGTCCCATCCCGAGAAAGCTCGTGTCCGTGTCTTTTCTCAACATTGGCCTCATGGGCAAACCACGGGTACTTCACACAGTTGGACCTTTAAAAAAAAATTACAGGATTAAACTTTAAAATAAGCAACAATAATGATGGTGGCTCAGTGGCTAAGATGCTCAGCTTGTTAATTAAAAAGGTCAACAGTTCTGCGGTTCGAATCCCTAGCGCCGCATAATGGAGTGAGCTCCCGTTACTTGTCCCAACTTCTGCCAACCCAGCAGTTCGAAAGCGCGTAAAAATGCAAGTAGAAAAATAGGAACCACCTTTGGTGGGAAGGGAACAGCGTTCCGTTGTTCCTTCGACGTTTAGTCATGCCGGCCACATGACCACGGAGACGTCTTTGGACAGCGCTGGCTCTTCAGCTTAGAAATGGAGATGAGCACCGCCCCCTAGAGTGGGGAATGACTACCACATATGTGCAAGGGGAACCTTTACCTTAATGATGGAATACTCTCTGTCTCCCTTCTCTTGCCCTTCACCCCCAAAATCTAGTCTGTTTCTTTTCTGCCCTGGTTTAAGAAGGGGAAAAAACCAAAAAAATCATATTTATATAGTCTTAACACTGTCCCACACTGAAATGAACCTGTTTTAATCTGCTGCCGGGTTTTCTTAAACATTTAATCCCTTTTATTCTAGGTAGGTGTCTTTTGATTCCTTCTTGTTTAGAACATAGCAGCATTTTGGATGTTTTTTTACTATTTCCGGCCGTGATATCCTATTGTAACATCGGCGGTCTTGCCTTTTATTTATCTTGGGTTTAGATTGTTATTTATTGGTGCTCTTGGACCCAGCTGTAGGCTGGCTTCCCTGGGAACACACTTCATATAAATGAACTAACTAAATTAATAAACAGTACAGTAAATGAAAATATGGAGGTCAGGGATATTAAAATCATATTTAAGGGAGATCTTTCCCCGTTCTTCCGGAAGAGGCTACAATCAAAGGAAGAAATTGGAGCTAATTGGAAATGTAGGTGCCAAATCAAAAATGTGTCCTGGAAGAGGGTTACGGAAACTGTTTCTACACTGTCATTATTTGTTTATTAAATATCATTCCTTTGTTAAATTCATTCACCACCCATCTCACTGTCATGCGATTCTGGCTGGCTATACAATATAGGTACTCCTCGACTTATGACCATAATCGAGCCCCCAAATTTCCGTCGCTAAAGGAGACACTTGTTGAATGGATTTTGCCCCATTTTACAACCTTTCTTGCCACTGTTGTTAAGCGAATGACTGCAGTTGTTAAGCTCGTAACACGATTAAGTGAATCTGGTTTCCCTATTGACTTTGCTTGTCAGATGCCTGCAAAAGAGGGTCACATGACCCCAGGACACTGCAACCGTGTGTGTGTGTGTGTGTGTGTGTGTGTGTGTGTGTGTGTGTGTGTTTTCCAGCATAACTCTGGAACGCCTGGAGCAATTTCAACCAAACTTGGTACACAGATGACTTACCATCTGGAAACAAATACTGTGGTGGTAAGACACCCTCTCTAACACCCCTCAGGGTGTGTGTTCTGTTAAGATACAGCCTGTTGTGCCTTAAAGTGGCTTCTACCGTACTGCCTTAAAATGGATTCTACCGTACGGCGTAGTGGAGTTGCCATGATAACGGCTTCACAGTACTCCACAAGGGGGCTCCCTCTGGTAAGGGCGGGGAGGGAAAATCCAACATTAGAAGTTGTGTTGGCGTTCATGGAAGGAGGGTTGGGATAAATAAATACTCGGGCAGCGCCGAGTTATCACTGGTCATAAATATGAGTCAGTTGCCAAGCATCTGAATTTTGATCACCTGACCATGGGGATACCGCAACGGTTGCAGGGGTGGGAAAACGGTCCTCAGTCACTTCTTTCAGTGCCACTGTAACATCAAAGGGTCATTAAGTGAACAGTTTGTAAGTGGAGGATTACCTGTACTTACTTATTTAATTGTATTCATTTGTGAAATGTATTCACAGCCCATCTGTCACTGTCATGCAACTCTGGGTGGCTGAACAATTACAATTGCCGAGAAAACAAAGAACATAGAATGTAAAAACAAGACAGGCATCAGATTAGGGGTTTCGGGCCTTTTTGGACCTCAGGGGCCACGATGTTGTAATATAACTCCTTGTGTAGGTGTGGGTCACCCATGGCCCAGTGCATAACAGGGCATGCGCAGCCACGCTGAACCACACAGGAAAAAACAAACTCCTAAAGAACATAACATCCTGATAGTTCGTAACATAACATCCTGATAGTTCACTCTAGATGTGCCTTACCAATGACGCCCAGGATTTGACCATATATAGACAGAACTTCCCTGAGCAGTAGATTAGCAATTGTAGTTTGACAGGCTGTCTTTAATCACATGCTGATTGCTCCTCCTGCCTTTGTCCTATCTCAATAAAAGGGGCTCCCAGACCCCCAATCTGGGTCGCCTCATCCCGAGAAAGCTCGTGTCCGTGTCTTTTCTCAACATTGGCCTCATGAGTGAACCACGGGAACATCACACCACTAAATGCATAAATTTAAATCCCATGGACCACTAATATGATCTGCCTGGGTGGGCATGGCTAGAGGGTCATATGACTGGGTGGGCGTGGCCAACTTGATGTCACTCACATCGTGGGGTGCCTCTCCGGCCTCTAGTCACCCTTCCCCACTCCCCTCACCTTTAGGGCCCCAACAGGAAGCAGTTGCTGGAGCTAAGCAGCCAACGGGAGAAAGAGTTGGCAAAACAGCTGGCTCTGCCTTTGGAGAATAGCTTGACCAACCCCCCTCCTCTCTGTGGCAGCCCCTCAAATATTGGAATGCTGGGTCTCCCCTGGTCCTTCTCTTCACTAGACTGGACATTCCCAGTTCCTACAGCCGTTCTTCATCTGTTTTAGTCTCCAGTCCCCTAATCATCTTGGTTGCTCTCCTCTGCACTTTTTCCAGAGTCTTCATGTTGTAATATAGTTGCAGAGCCACGTTGAACCACACAGGAGAAAACAAACTCCTAAAACCCCATAACATCCTGATAGTTCATAACATAACATTCTGAGATGTGCCCTATCAATGATGTCCAGGGTTTGACCATATATAGAAAGAACTTCCCTGAGCAGTAGATTAGAAATTGTACTTTTACAGGCTGTCTTTACTCACATGCTATTGCTCCTCCTGCCTTTGTCCTATCTCAATAAAAGGGGCTCTCAGACCCCCAATCTGGGTCGCTCCATCCTGAGAAAGATTGTGTCCTGTCTTTTCTCCACATTGGCCTCATGGACGAACCATGGGAATGTTACATCTTTATATTTTTTTATAGTGTGGTGATCAAAACTGGATTCTAGGTGTGGCCTTACTAGGGCTTTGCAGAGTGGTATTATTAACCCCCTTGACCTTGATTGCATCCCTCTGTTAATGCAGCTTAGAATCCTCTCCCTTGACAAACAGGCATTTGGGGCTCTATCGTGGTCGTAAATCGAGGACTACCTTTACCTGTGTTTTTTTGTTTTGTTTTGATTAAAAAAAGAAATGTATTGGAATCTTCCAGGAAATGGGAAACGCAGCAGCCAAATAAAAGGAGATTTGAGTCCTGCCAATTCAGGAGCAGCTGGCAGAGAGAGGGGAGAGAGAGGTGGGGGGGGGGGCGCAGAGGCATTCTCTTGGCTCCACCAATTTTGGGGAAGGAGTTACTCCAGGGCTGTGAGCTGCCTGCTATTGTGCCTGGGTGAGGGAGGGGGAGGATGGAGGAGAGGCTTGGGCAGGGGGAGCGTCGCCCCCTTTCCTTCTCCCTCCCTCGTCCCCTCCCTCGTCCCCGTCGGTTGGATTTGCTGGGCAAAGGACCGTTAGGAGCGAGGCGAATGAACGCGCTGCGAATGGGGGAAAACGGCATTTGAAAAGGGCCTGGGGTCGAGATCGCGCAGTCTTGGGAACAGCCTTGCTCGCCCAGCCGCGAAGAGAGACGGACGGGAACCTCTGAGAATTGCCCCCCTCCCCAAAAGGGGTATGTGTGTGTGTGTGTTTGGGGGGGGGGGTTTCCAGACCAGAGAAAGTGAGTGCTTGGGGGGAGGGGCTAAATGGATCTTTCTTTATTGCCACTTTTGAGAAAGGGTACGGGGAGGGGGGATTCCAATTACAGGGAGGTTGAGGGATAAAGGAATGGGGGAGCCCCCCAGTAAATCTGCCGTCGTTTGGAAAAGAAGGAAAGAATCGGCGTTCGTTTTATTTGGGGGGGGGGGTTCGGTCCCAGGGCTCGACGTGTAGAGGAAGAGACGTGCCTAGGTGGGGTGGGCGAAGGCTGCGGAACGGAGAAGGCGGCGGGGGTCTAAGGGCGAAACGGGGGTGAGAAAAACGGGGCGCGTGCAAAAATGGATGCTGGGCTCCGTGCATGCGTGTTCAAATCTGCGTTATTTAAGAGTGCGCCGTTGGAGGAACGCGTGCTTCTGCGTATGTGTGCACGCCGGGGTGTGTATATATATATGTGTGTGCGTGTGTGTACTTAGATACGCGCGCACCTGCGCGTGTAATTTGGCCATTGCTAATCTGAGGGAGAAGGTTTGGCCTTGGAAAGACGGACGCGGCGAATTTTAATCGGGATTTGTTTTGGGAGGGTGATGGTTACGACCCCCGCCCCATCCCACCCCATCGCCGAGGCTCCCCCTCCCTTAAATCAGAGAAAGTCCGATTCAGAGGGGTTTGGGGCGGATACAAGACCGACCACGAGAATTTTGTTTCGTTTTTAAATATTTTTTCCGCCTCTCAAACAGGCTGGAAGGATAACCAGCCCTTGGAGGGGTAGGGAGAGGATGCGCGGGCTCTAGGTTCTGCGCGGGTTGGTTGGTTGGTTGGTTTGCCGGATTTCTTTTTTATTTCTGAAGATTTAGGATTTTCTTACTGGCGGGACTCATCGCCACTCTGGATTGCTGGGAGGGGTCCCGACTGAAGCTAAAGCGCCTTTCTTCCTCCCGCGGTGGGAAAGAAAGCTGGGTTCACGCAGCCACGGTCTCTTTGTTTGAGGAACAGTTGGTGGCCGGATGGAGGGTGTAGAGGGAAGGAGGAAGGAAGGAAGGAAGGAAGGAAGGAAGGAAGGAAGGAAGGAAGGAAGGAAGGAAGGAAGGAAGGAAAAAAGAAAGAAAGAAAGAAAAGGAAGGAGGGAAGGAAGGAAGGAAAGGAGAGAGAGAAGGAATGGAAAGGAAAAAATGAGGGAAGGAAGGAAAGAAGGGAAGAAAGAAGAAGGGAAGGGTTAGGGTTAAGAAGGAAAAGGGAAAAACGAGCGGGAGACGTTGGAGAAAGAGTGAGAGAGACAAAGAACGAATCAGAGGAAGAAAAAAAGAGAAAGCAAAAAATAGAATGAATGGAGAGAGGAAAATCTTCACGGAAATGGCCCTCTTCAATTGCAAAAACAGCGCATCTAAACCACCACCAGCCCGGCTGGGCCGAGAGGGCCAAACTAAGCCCGCATCGCCTCAACGCCAAACGAAGGAGCCCAGACGCCGGTTGGAAAACCGACCATAAAAAGGAGACCCCCCCCCAACCTCTCAGGTGGGTCAGTATCCCCTCCCTTTTCCTCCTCCCCCCTTTTTCGTCCTTCATCCCCGGGGATGCTGGACCCCATTCCCCGGGAAGTGTTTTTTTCAGGCCTTCCCTTGATCCTGTCGTCCAGGCCACCAGAAGACGGGGAAGGAAACACACAAACGCGATGGTGAAGGGTTGTCTGGAGCAGGGGTCTCCAATCTTGGCAACTTTAAGCCTGGGTGACTTCAACTCCCAGAATTCCCCACCCTAGCCAGCCTGGGGGAATTCAACTCCCAGAATTCCCCACCCCAGCCAGTCTGGGGGACTTCAACTCCCAGAATTCCCCAGCCAGCCTGGGGGACTTCAACTCCCAGAATCCCCCAGCCAGCCTGGGGGACTTCAACTCCCAGAATCCCCCAGCCAGCCTGGGGGACTTCAACTCCCAGAATCCCCCAGCCAGCCTGGGGGACTTCAACTCCCAGAATCCCCCAGCCAGCCTGGGGGACTTCAACTCCCAGAATTCCCCACCCCAACCAGCCTGGGGGACTTCAACTCCCAGAATCCCCCAGCCAGCCTGGGGGACTTCAACTCCCAGAATCCCCCACCCCAGCCAGCCTGGGGGACTTCAACTCCCAGAATTCCCCCCTCTAGCCAGCCTGGGGGACTTCAACTCCCAGAATTCCCCACCCTAGCCAGCTTGGGGGACTTCAACTCCCAGAATCCCCCAGCCAGCAAGCTGGCTGGGGAATTCTGGGAGCTGAAGTCCCGCAGGCTTAAAGTTGCCAAGGTTGGAGACCCCAGTTCTGGAGGGTTCTCACCTCCAAGACTGGGGGCAGCTTCCGTCCTCCTCCCATCCCCCACCCTTCAGCCGAAGGCCTAGCATTCCCGCTTTCCCACCCGCACCGAGAGGCCCACACAACTCATTTCAGCAGGACCCCCTCGCTGCTGCCCGCTCCCTCCAACCCAGGCGTCTTAAAGGGAAAACGTGGGAAAGGATCCTTCTGTGGTTTGTTTGTCCATTCCCCGGCTCTCTCGAGGAGGGGGGGGGTCTTTTCATCCTGGTTGGCGGGCTGCTCCCCGTCTTGTGGATCACAGCGAAGGAACCATTCGGAGATCCGTTCTGATCCAACCACGATGCGCCCGAATCTAAGCCCCTTTTTAAGACCAACTGGTTTCCGTGGGACAGTTTTAGCACATTATTATTGGGGGGGGGGGTGCCGGTCAGTCCTAGAGGAGATCAACCCTGACTGCTCTTTGGAAAGTCAGATCCTGAAGAGGAAACTCAAAGACTTTGGCCACCTAATGAGAAGGAAGGACTCACTGGAGAAGAGCCTCATGCTGGGAAGGATTGGGGGCAAAAGAAGAAGAAGGGGACAGCAGAGAAGGAGGTGACTGGCTGGAGTCACCAGCGTGAGCTTAAATGGACTCCAGAGGATGGTAGAGGACGGGAAGGCTGGAGGAACTAATAACAACAGACCTTGACTTAAAACCACAAACGAGCCCAAAATTTGTGTTGCCAAGTGAGACAGTGGCTCGGCATGAATTTGATGATTAGCGGACTGGAGGCAAAAACGTATGAAGAACGGTTGCAGGAACTGGGTAGGTCTAGTTGAATGAAAAGAAGGACCAGGGGAGACATGATAGCAGTCTTCCAATATCTGAGGGGTTGCCACAAAGAAGAGGGAGTCAGCCTATTCTCCAAGGCACCCGAAGGCAGGACAAGAAGCAATTGGGGGGAAACTAAGCGAGCAACAACTTAGAACTGAGGAGAAATTTCCTGACAGTTAGAACAATTTACAATTTACGAGACTTTGCAACTAACAACAAATTATTGTTATTGTTGTTATTATTATCATTATTATTATTATTATTATACAATTGTATCACAGCGGCCAGTTGTTTCGCCGGATTTGGCATTGGTTACTAGTCGGGCCCCATTATTATTATTATCATTATTATCATTATTGTTTTGTTTTATTTTATTTTATTTTATTGCAATTTCTCATAAACATCCTCGGATTGAAAGCAATTGTTTTTATAGCCACCGTCCCCTGCGCTGTGGCTCGCCAACACACACACACACACACACACACACACACACACACACACACACACACGGATCAAGCTAGGTCAAAGCAGCTAGGCAGGTGAATCCGAGGCGTGCCAGCCGTGGTTGGGCAGATAAAGAAGCCGAAGGGGGCCGTAGTTTAGTGGTGGGAAGGTTGGTTTGAGGGCGGGGGGCGGTTTCCTAAGCGGGACGCCCGGCTTTACTCGGACAGGGGAAGGTCTCCCGAGGTGAGAAGGGATTTTCAACGACTTTAACCCCGGGATTTCAAGGCGCCGCGGGTGGATTTAAGGGAGACTTCTTGAAGGCGTCCGTTCCGCGGTTGGATGGATTTGGGAGTGCAACCAGAAGAAGCTTCGGGGACTGACTCGGGGTGGAGAAGAATTGATCCAAAGTTCTTGAAAACAAACAAACGAACAAACAACAAAAGCGGCAACCGTTCGGCCTGACTTCGCTGGTGTATTCGAGGAGAGAAGGAAAGATTCCCCCCTCCCCCTTCCTTGGTCTTGGGGGCGTAGAAAGGGGCGAGGGTGCTGCTGCCCAAAAGAACCGGACGAAGACGGTTTAAAAAAAAAAAGAATTGGAGAAGAATCCTTCCATCCCCCCCACCATCCAGTCAGAGCTGAAGAAGCTTCTTGGATGAGAAGCGAAACGTCTTCAAAAGAAAAACCAGAAAGTCCAGTTGCTGATTATTATTATTATTATTAATTATTATTATTATTATACAATTGTATCGCAGCGGCCAGTTGTTTCGCCGGATTTGGCATTGGTTACTAGTCGGGCCCCATTATTATTATCATCATTATTATTATTATTGTTGTTTTATTATAATTAATTATAATAAAACAATTATAATTTATTAATTATTATTAATTATTATTATTATTATTATTATTAAGCATATTTGGGACAGTTTGGGAGAAGGAGTCACATAACGGGATCCGCTCGAACTACCATGGACAGCGAAGCTGGGAGCCGCTGGGGTTTTTTGCTCACGCCCCCTCCCCACTCCTTTTGGGCCCCCGCCGGTCCGGGACCCCCTCCCCTCCCTTCTCTCCCCCTCCCCGTAGCTGTCGGGGGACCCGAGGTGGTCCTTTGGTGCTCTATGAGCTTGGCGCTGCTTTTTCCTGCAGGCGTTTCGTTAGCCAAATTTGGGTCACCCTTCCAGGGCTGACGATTATTTCAGCCGTCGAGCTCCATCAATAATTCTTCTCGGTTTGGAGGGGCGAGGAAAAGGGCGTAAGGACCCCGGGTCCCAAAGGGGCTCTTCCATCACCACCCCCTCCCCCGCCAAGATGTGGCTGAACGGGAGGGAGCCGGCCGGGGTCGCTTCCCGCCTCCTCCTCCTCCGAGGAATAATATGCTTGCCCTCCTCTTTTTTTTTTTCCGGCTTCCCTCCCCTCCCAAACCTCCAGCGGTGCCTTTCCAATTTCGTTTGCAGCTTTTTGGGGTGGGGGGAAATCCTACTTGCAAGGGAAAGTAGAACGGCTCTTTCGATCAGGGTCCCCGACGGACGGACGGACGGATGGATGAATGGAAGACCGTTTTCTTTTCTTCTTTCTCTTTCTTTTCTTTTTTTCTTTTCTTTTCTTCTCTTTTTTCTTTTCTTCTTTTTATTTCTTTCTTTCTTTTCTTTTTTGGGGGAAAAAAGGGGAGGGAAACGCTTTCCCCGTCCGGAGGATTCGCCAAACTCTGCCGTGGATTCTTAACAGAGGGGTGTTGTTGTTGTTTTTTTAACGGAAAATACTTAGGAAGGATGAAGAGGAAAGAGATTTTAACGAATCTACGCTGGTTTTTCATTAGGGGCTTTTTCCCCCCCCCCCTACCCGGATCTCAGACTTTGCTGGTTGTTTAGGCGCTTCGGGCGCTGGGAAAAAAAAAACGAATTCTATATTTCTTCCTTAGCCAGAAACTGTGGCTGAAACCGCGAAGCCTTGAAGCGCCGTTCTAGATCACTGGGCAGAGTTCATCGGACCGAAAGATCAACCACGCAGGCATTTTTTTATTTTATTTTATTTTATTTTATTTTTGTTCCTGGAACTGGATTGGACTCAAAAGGTATTTGGAACGCCAAGAATTTTTGCCCGATTGGATTATACAGGAAAAAAAAATGGGTAGGATAAGTGGCTGCTTTAAGGACATTATGGGTTATTATGGTTTTTTTTTCTGGGATATTTGTATCCGTTATTCCAGATGTGTAGGAGTACACTGGGAATTCTAGGCCTGCGGGTGATGAGAGTTATAGTCCAACATTCATTGTCTATGGAGATTCTCGTTCAGGTCTTGATTGTCCTAAAGGTGGGTGTGTGTTTTTTAAAGGCAACTGGACTTTCGTTGTTTTTCCTTGAAGGTGTTTCGCTTCTCATCCAAGAACTGAAGAAGTTTCTTGGGTGAGAAGCGAAACGTTTTTCAAGGGATGGGGGAGGGGGAACCAAGAAAAGTCCAGTTGCCTTTTGGAAAAGAACCTTTGGTACAAAATATATGAGAGAGTGACGGAGAGACAGCGATTGTGGCCTGGGTGTGCCTTATACTGGAATGAAAACGGAATTTTAAAAAAAAATTCCCCAAAGGCGTTGGGGAATCTATTCTTGAGCCTGGCAGAGGCAGATGGGTTTGCTTTTCTTGAGTTGACTTGTGAATCAGGACAGATGAAGGAAGGAAGGAGGAAGGAAGGAAGGAAGGAAGGAAGGAAGGAAGGAAGGAAGGAAGGAAGGAAGGAAGGAAAAGGGATAGGAAGGGATAGGAAGGAAGGCAAGTGAGAAAAAAGGAAAGAAAATGGAGAAAGAATGAGAAGGATGGATAGAGGGAGGAGGAGGAGGAGGAAGGGAGGAAAATGGGAAGAAGGAAATAAAATGGAGAAAGAAAAGGAAGGAAGAAAAGAGGAAGGGAGGAGAACAAGAGAGGAGGAGAGGAGGAGGAAGTAGAAAGGGAAGGCGGAAAAAAGGAAATAAAATGGAAAAAAGAAGGGAAGGAAGGCTGGGAAAAAGAACTGTGTTCCTGGATCATTCCCGTTTTAAGAAATCCAGGAGCCTCACCGCTCCCTCCCACAAAAAAACACACAATGGGGGTAAATTCCCCCCTCCTCCTCAGTGCTTCCTCGCCTCCCATTTCCCACCCACAGTTTGCAGTAGGGAAGTTAGAGGCGGCTTCTTAACACTTTTTTTTAATCCTCGGAGTAAGTCTAAGCCTTGGCGAGTAAGTTTCCTTTTCTTTTTTTTCCCGCCACACCTCCCTTCCCCTCCTCCCAATTCGCCTTTTGTTATTTTTCGGATCCCTCTTGGCAGCCCGGGGTCTTGCATCAGCTTCCTGACCTTTTTTAAATATATATATATTAAATATATATATATATTTAAAATCGAGTGAGGAAAGGGATCAGGCTTATCCTTCTCGGGGCTTGCTTGCTTTTGGTCGAGATTCACATCGCTCAAGGATTTCAAGGGGAAAAAAAATGTGAACAGGAATAGATTTTTCTCCTTCTCTCCCCACCCCTCCCTCCCATCCCACTCCGCGCGCTTCTGATGACAAATCCGAAGAATAAATTAGTCCCATCTCCGGCTTCTTAAAGGCTGAAAGGAAAAAGAAAGAAAGAAAGAAAGAAAGAAAGAAAGAAAGAAAGAAAGAAAGAAAGAAAAAAGAAAAGGAAGAGGAGGAAGAGGAGGAGGAGGAGGAAGAGGAGAGAGGAAGAAGAAGAAGAAGAAGAAGAAGAAGAAGAAGAAGAAGAAGAAGAAGAAGAAGAAGAAGAAGAAGAAGAAGAAGAAGAAGAAGAAGAAGAAGAAGAAAGAGGCATTTTGCACTGGAAAGTCAAAATGTTTTCAAAGGGGGAAAAAACTAAGAAAAATAGAGAGAAAAATCCCATTGGGATTTTATTTTCCCCAGCCAGCCTGAGACCCAGTAAACTCAGAAGAAGGCGGCACTTCAAAGCTTTTCCCAACGTGGCCAAAATTCTAGCTTTCAGATGTGGGGGGGGGGAGATTCCACCCACCTCCAGCAGAATCTCGGTCTGCAAATATGGAAAAGAGGAGCCAACCTTGTTTTTTGTTTTTTTTTTTAATCTGCAAACGGATCTATTTTACAACCCGCACAGACACACACACACACACACACACACACACAAACACACACACGGTAAACCCGGATCTGCGGAGTTTCGGCGAAGGAGCGTCGTGGGGAAGATAATTCCAACGATTTCTCCCCCCCCGCGCTGCAAACCCACACAGACTTCAAGACTGGGGCGGAAGAGAGAGAGAGAGAGAGTGGGGAGGGGGCTCGGTATAGGTGGCCGGGTTTTGATTGATGGGTTGATTCGGTTTTAAAGGGGGGGATTTTTTTTCTCTCTCTCTCCCCCCCACCGGATAACAAAAAGGTTTTGCCGCCGCGAGTCTCAGCCCAGAGCCGACGACTAAGCCGTTTCGCAGAAGGGAGGAATGCAGGGTAGTCTGTGGAGCCGCGTCTGAATGCAGAAGCAGGCAAGATATTTGCGGGGAATCGCGTTTAGGGTCACTTGCGACGGCAAAGGCCTGGGTGAGGTCGGAGCGCGTCGCCCTGGCCGGTTACGGGCCGCGGGATTGTCCGTCCGTCCATTCATCCTTTCATCCTTCCTTCCATCCATCCTTCCTTTCTTCCTCCCATCCTTCTTTCTCTCCCTTCCTCCCTTCTTTCTTTTCCTTCCTTCTTTTCCTTCCATCCATCCTTCCTTTCTTCCTTCCATCCTTCTTTCTCTCCCTTCCTCCCTTCTTTCTTTTCCTTCCTTCTTTTCCTTCCATCCATTCTTCCTTTCTTCCTTCCATCCTTCTTTCTCTCCCTCCCTTCTTTCTTTTCCTTCCTTCTTTTCCTTCCTTCCATCCATCCATCGTGAGAGAATCGTGAGGGAGCCCCGCCGTGAGTCGGGTCGGATCCAGCCACCTTGCGCCTCGCCCATCGAAATCAACAGAGCTGGCTCTGCCGACGCCAACCTCTGCCGAAGGGCCGGCTGGATCCCATGGAAAGCAACATCCCAAGGCTAACGCCGGGGAAGGCGCGGGGGCAGGGGGCGACGAGGATGCGGGTCCGGATTGTGTCCGGGCCCTGGCACAAGTGAGGCCTGCGGTGTGTGTGTAGGGGGGAAGCTTTTAGGTCCAGGGGTTTCAATAGGAGAAATGGAGAAGGGCCGCTAAACTGTGTGTGAGGAGCGGGGGGGGGGGGCTTTTTCGCAGGATCTATGCAGTAGATCTCTTTCTTTCTCTGCTTCGATTTGGCGAGGTAATCCTGGTCTGCCCTTACCTAGGAGTAGGAGTCCTGAACGAACCCCAAGAATAAAGCGGACGTGGTCCCTAGTGGTTGGGCATCCCGTCCGGGTAGACGCCGCATTGGCAAGCTTTGGAAGGGGAATCTGGTTGCAAGTTTTGCGCGCGTTCCTCGGGACGCCAGCTCTGTTGGACCGAGGGCGCAAAATCCCCTGCGAGGAAACGCGTTAGTAGCGAGGACTGCGCTTAAGATACGCGGGAATGGGCGCGTTCACACGTGAAGATCTGACTCAGACGCGTGTATGAGCGAGCAAGCGGAGCCTCAGAGCCTCGCAGCGGTGTGAGTCGCCCGTGGTTGTGGTCTCACAAGCTGCCAGATCTTTGGGATTCGCACCGCCAACGGAACCCTTAAAGGAACTCAACCCGCCGAGTTCACCTCTCAAATCTCAGGTTCAACACGAGAGTTGAGCACACGGGTTGTGTGCAGCCGCCAAATTGCAAATAATTTCATTGTGAGGGTTGTGTGAAGCCGGGCCGGGCCTTGCAAAACAGGGGGGGGACGATACCCGGTGTTTTCCCGGCGGTTTTTTTTTGGGGGGGGGTGAGCCGGAGACCGCCGTAGGGGGTCCCTTCTTCGTTCCTTGCCGGGGTGTGACGCTCGGTGTGGCCGGTTCTTCGCCTCAAGGCCGCGGCTGCGAGGTCCCGAGCTGAAATGAAATCCCCCCTCGCGGATGGGGGCGGTTTGAAAGGTTGGGAGTCGTTGGGAGGAAAGGCAGAGCCGGGTTACGCAGCCCCCCTCCCCTCCCTTCTCATTTTATGCCTTTTATTCCTTCTCGCCCTTCGACCTCCAGTCCCTTCCCCCGTCTCTCTTTCCTTTCCTACGTCCTCCCCTCCTTAATCTCTTCTCGATCCCTTTCTCTCCTCTGATCAGGCCTTTCAAACGCCAACATATCTTCCCCGGCCTCCGCGGGACACCTGCGTTCCCCGTCAGCCTTTCTCTCTTCTGCCCCCAATATTGGTGTCCTCTGCCCTCCCCCCTCCCAATATCATACCTTCCCCCTCAGCTGGAGACTCCATCTCATCCCCTCCCACACCGCGATCCACCCCCCCCTTTTCAGGCGCGATTCCTCTCTTTCCCTCCCACACATATCGACGGGCCCCCTCCCTCTGCGCCCCCAACGCCAACCCCACCCTCCTCCACCCGCCAGCTCCAGCCTTGCCCCCCTCCGCTGCGACCCCCACGCGCCCTTCCCCTCCCTTCCTTCTACTCCCCCAGGCGACCCCCTCCTCGGCATCCCTTCCGAACACGTTGTTCCCTTCTCTCTCTTCTCCCCCCCCCACCCACGTCCCTTCCCCCGTTCCAAGAGCATCTTTAACAGCCGGAGGCGAACTTGGGCCCGGCCATGACGTCATGACGTCCCGATGTAATCTCTGGCGCTGCCCGCTCAGCCGGCAGATGCGCTTGGAAGTCGGGCGGGAGAGCCGAGAGCGCTGGAAGCCGGAGAGCGGGGGAGGGGGGAGGACGAGAGCGAGGCAACCTTTTCGCTTGGATCAGCTGAACCCCTTGGCCTGGGGGGCGGCACTCTCCCCTCCCCCAGTCATCGCCGTCCTCCCCTCGAGGAAAGTGGAAAAATCAGCCCTGGGGGAGGGAGAGGGGAGAGACAGAAAGAGAGAGGGAGAGGGGAGACACACACACACATACACACACACACACAGAGAGACCTTTAGAACTAGGCCAGAGAGCTGGGGAAAAGATGAGGAGTGGGGTGGAGGGGTGAAGCAAGGAAAGGAAGGAGAGGAAGGGGGAGACAGAGAGGAAGGAAAGAGAAAGGAAGGAAAGAGAAAGAAAGAAAGAAAGAAAAGAAAGGAAAGAGAAAGAAAGAAAGAAAGAAAGAAAGAAAGAAAGAAAGAAAGAAAGAAAGAAAGAAAGAAAGAAAGAAAGAAGGCTGCAATGGAGCGAAAGAGGACCATCCTTTTCAAGGTCTCCCTCCACGCTTACACCCTTCTTCCCTCGGCTGCACCTTCTCAGTTCTTCCTTAGAATCGGACTTTAAAGGAGGAGGAGGAGGAGGAGGAAGAGGAAAACTCCGAAGGGGTAAAATGGCAACCGCCTCACCAATCCGCACCGGTTTTTCTTTTTCTTTTTTTCCCCCCCTTCCCGTTAAATCAAAGCTGCTCGAAACGGATAAAAAATACAAAGAGGAAGAAGAAGAAGGAAGAGAGACGCGGCCCTTCAGATGCCACTCCGCCAGCCCAGGGAGATCTTAGATTGTCCCGCTTTTAATTCGAATTCTCTCCCGGAGGCGGCCGAAGAGAACATTCGTTGCGGCTCCTGCTTTCTCGCATCCCGGAGGCGTTTTTGGTGGACCAAATCAGCGACCGGAGATAGAGATATATATGTATATATATTGTATCAGTATGTAATTTTGGGAGCTTTCCTTCCTTCCTTCCTTCCTTCCTTCCTTCCTTCCTTCCTTCCTCTTTCCTTCCTTTCTTCCGCCCTCCCTCCTTCCTTCCTTCCATCCTCCGTCCTTCCTTCCCTCTCTTCCTCCCTCCCGTCCTCCCTTCCTCCGTCCCTCCTTCCCTCTCTTCCTCCCTCCCTCCTTCCATCCTTCATTCCGTCCTCCCTCCCTCCTTCCGTCCTCCCACCTTCTCTTCCTCCCTCCCTCACTTCCTCCTTCCCTCCCTGTCTTCCTTTCTTCCTCCCTCTCTGCCTCCCTTTTATACGTGAGCATCCTGAAGCATTCCCACCCCCACCCCGCCTCGATCGGAAGCGCTCCTGGTGGGGTCGCAAGCTGTTTGAACCTGCGGGTTGCAACGCGTGTGCACGTGTGGACGGTGCGGGCGATGGGAGCGGCGCAGCAGCGCCCCGTCAGGAACGCAGGTCCTCTCCGCGCCCCCTTGTTCCGCAAAGTCCAGGTGCGCGGATACACCCCCTTTTCCCTGCCTACCTCTGGCGGGTGGGGGCAGAAGGGGCTGCTTCGAGAAGACGGGGAGAATGTGGGGGTACAGCTACGAAAACCCGCTGGCGGAGCTTTTCTCGGGACGAAATTCAGGGCGCAGCGCGAAACCCGCTGCTTGTGAGTTCCGAGCTGAGGTCGGGACGCCCCCTCTGCAGAGAGAGGGAGGGAGAGAGGGGGAAGGGAGGGAGAGAGAGAGATGCTTGCTCTGAGGAGGGCGGGGAGGATGAGGAGGGAATATCCGAGGAGGCTTGGAATTGTGGTTGAGTAGCTGCTAGGGGTTGTTTCTTTGTTTCTTCTCCGCGCGGATCTGGAGAGACCAAGAAGCGTTCGGTTTCTTGCCGGCTGAGGATTTTGGTTTTACAAGAGAGAGGAAATCGCGCTTGGAGCGAAAGGGACCGGGCAGAAGGAGAAAAGGAATTGGAGGGGAGGGGGCATCTTCTGATATTTTTTTTTTTAAATATGCTCTTGGAACTAAGGCTGGGCGGTTGTGGCTTTTGACCGATCGCCGAGGGCCGCTCTTGTAACGCCGCGGCAGGGTTTGAAACGGAACGGTTGCAGAGAGCAAGGCTCCGCGTCTCCTCTGTGCACGCACGCACATTTTTTGTGTGTGACATAGGCTTGAAAATCCTGTATGTGTGTGTTTGAAAGAGAGTACGAGCGTACGCTTGCGCGCGCGCCCGTGTCCTTCTATCTATGTAATTTGGGGAGCTTTCGTTCCTTCCTTCCTCCCTTCCTTCCTTCCTTTCTTCCTTCCTTCCTTCCTTCCTTCCTTCCAGCTTTCTCTCTCTCTCTCTCTCTCTCTCTCTCTCTCTCAATCTCTTTCTCTCTCTCTCTCAATCTCTCTCTCTCTCTCTCCTTTCTTTCTTCCTTCCTTCCTTCCAGCTTCTCTCTCTCTCTTCTCTCTCAATCTCTCTCTCTCTCTCCTTTCTTTCTTTCTTTCTTCCTTCCTTCCAGCTTCTCTCTCTCTCTCTCTCTCTCTCTCTCTCTCTCTCTCTCTCTCTCTCTCTCTCTTTCTCTCTCTCTCTTTCTTTCTTTCTTTCTTTCATGCGTGGGTCAGATTGCACCTATTGGGGTCAGCCTGGACATTGTGCCTTCTCTCCCCCCCCCAAAAAAAAGAACCCGGAGGAAGCCATCTTCATCTGGGGACGACGGTGAGGGGGGCTGCAGTGCGAGGGTTGTATCGCGCGCACACTGCAGTGGCGTATGGGGAAGGTGTAATGTGTGATTATCGCCGCATGTGATTAAGCTGTGCTGCCCTCTGTGGGTGTGAGGAAGTGAGCCATCGCGAGTGTGCGCCGAGGCGGTGGGCGTGAAGGGACCCGCTGCCTATTTCGGGCGGCTGCAGCCTATTTGGTGGAGGGTAGGGGGGTGGGGGGGATCTGCACCTGGAATCGAGTGGGACGAGGGATCGCGAGGAAGGAAGGAGCCGCTTGAAGCTCCAACGGCTTTGCGCCAAGCGCAATAGCGCGCGGGGGGGGGGGGCGGTGTGTGTGTGTGTGTCTGTGTGTCTGTGTGTGTTAGGACGGCGCGTGGATTTCTGCAGGGCGCGTGAGGGTTGTGCCAAGGTGGGTGCTTTTTTCTTCTTCTTCTTCCGCACAGTTGTGGTTTAAGCTGGCATTCGCCCTAAGAAAGCGTCCGTGTCCTTTCTGCCTTGGTGTGCAAGCAAATGCGGGCTCTTGGGGTGCGCGTGTGTAAATGGATGAATGGGATCAGACCTAACCCAACCTGGTTCGGGCTTTCTCCTCTATTGCACCTCCCTCTCCTCCCCCCCCCCCCACACCCTCAACCCATGTCTGAATGCGCGTCTCTTAGCTCGCTCGCCCACCCCTCCTGGGCCCTTCTCTGCGTGTTCACAGCGGACCTTGATTTAATGTCCATACAATTAAGGCACGCGGTGAATGCCAAGAGATCGGTTCTCTTTGCAGACCAGGGTGCCGCCGCGGCTTCTCTTCCCTCCCCTCCCTCTGTCCCCCCCACCCAACACGGAGAGGTGTTGGCTTCCGAAAGGAGAGCTGCTGCGCCCCTTATGGGATCTCTGCAAAGGCCAAAAAGGTTGAGGAGAAGAAGCAGCCACTACCCATGGTCCACTACCAGCCCATACCCAAGGAGCTGAGAGATGATACCAGAAAAGACAGCAGAGTTAAGAGCCAAACTCAGTTGATTTAGATCAACCCTGGTTTAATTCTTTCCTTTTGGGGGGTGTTAACCCTGGTTTAATTCTTTCTTTTTCTGGTTGTTAACCCTGGTTTAATTATTTCCTTTTGGGGATGTTAACCCTAGTTTAATTCTTTCTTTTTTTCTGGGTGTTAACCCTGGTTTAGTTCTTTCTTTTTCTGGGTGTTAACCCTGGTTTAATTCTTTCTTTTTCTGGGTGTTAACCCTGGTTTAATTCTTTCCTTTTCTGGTGTTAACCCTGGTTTAATTCTTTCCTTTTCTGGGTGTTAACCCTGGTTTAATTCTTTCCTTTTCTGGGTGTTAACCCTGGTTTAATTCTTTCTTTTTTCTGGGTGTTAACCCTGGTTTAGTTCTTTCTTTTTCTGGGTGTTAACCCTGGTTTAATTCTTTCCTTTTCTGGGTGTTAACCTTGGTTTAATTCTTTCCTTTTCTGGGCGTTGAGCAGACCTATCCATCTGATTGGTTTGCAATTTAATGGTGAGTGCCAATCAGAAGCAGGATTGGTTCAGGAACATAACTTCAAGTTAAGCCTACAGTTAACCTTGGTTTAATTCTTTCCTTTTTGGGGTGTTAACCCTGGTTTAATTCTTTCCTTTTCTGGGCGTTGAGCAGACCTACCCATCTGATTGGTTTGCAGTTGAATGGCGAGCGCCAATCAGAAGCAGGGTTGTTTCAGGAACATAACCACAAATTAAGCCTACAGTTAATCCTGGTTTAGTTCTTTGCTTTTTCTGGGTGTTGAGCATCTTCCCATCTAATTGGTTTGCAGTTGAATGGTGATTGGTTCAGAAAATAGAACTTCAAGTTAAGCCTATGTCGTCTTGCAAGGCTGTCTTTCATAAGCCCAGTAATATATTCCTACTCCATTATTTTTTTAATGAACGCAGTAGAGGTTTGAGAATGTCAACAGCATAGACCCATTTCATAGACTGGTAATACTGAGGCCATCCTGGCCTTTTTCACTGCAGATGGTTTTTGGAATAAATGTTTATCTCTAAACACAAGAAAAGCTCTTCGGCTGTCATTTTTTAAATATTAGTGGCTATTTTTCAAACTTAAAAGCATGCCCAATAGGGCATTAATTTTTTTGTTGCTATGATTATTCCACTAGAAATATTCCTGTCGAAGTTGAAATTGAGTAGGCAAATTTATGGGACCTTATCTATCAATACCATCACCACTTCTGTTGCAATAATTTCTGTTTATTTTAAGTCTAAATACAGTTAGATGTAAGGTCCATTTCCTTTGCCTTCCATGCATATTTTCCCCATAATAATTAAAAAAAACATTAAATATACTATATCTTAAGTATATTCAAGCCTGATAATGTTTTAATCATTTTCTGTCCTTTTTCTGCAGGTGATTAAAATGGCTGTATTGGCATCTTGTCCTGATGACTTGCAATTAAAATGTATTTTTATACCATGTTCCTGGTAAGCAGTATGCTTGCTTACATATTATATAATATAATATTATATTATATTATATATATATATATATATATATATATATATATATATATATATATATATATATATATATATATATATATATAAATAGTCTTTATTGTCATTGTACAATATAAATATGAAATATATATATATATATATATATATATATATATATATATATATATATATATATATATATATAATGTTATATGTTATATATTATATATTATTATATTATATTATATTATATTATATTATATTATATTATATTATATTATTATATTATATTATATTATATTATATTATATTATATTATTATATTATATTATATTATATTATATTATTATATTATATTATATTATATTATATTATATTATATTATATTATATTATATTATATTATATTATATTATATTATATTATATTATATTATATTATATTATATTATATTATATTATATTAATTATATTATATTATATTATATTATATTATATTATATTAATTATATATTTCTTGCAACTGCCTACGTATTACCCAGTTTGTTAATTACTTTTCAGCTGAGTATAGAATTCTGCATCAAATGCAATGTTTTTAAATTAGGAACCGTGTGGGAACCGTGTGGGAACCGTGACCTTCACCTCTTAAGCATCCCAAAAATGCTGACTGTTGGAAGACCCACATATGCACCTCAACAAAGAGTAAAATCCATAAAAAATCAAAATATTTTGGCATTCTGACTTACATATCGGGTGGGTTGTTCATTGGTTGGTATGTTTACTGTCGGAGGACTGACGGCAAAATTATTTTGTAGGTTGACTCTAGGGTAATATAGAAAACTACAGAGATATATACTATGTAGTTCCCAATATAAAATTTTCAATAAAAACTATTCTCTCTCTCTCTCTCTCTCTCTCTCTCTCTCTCTCTCTCACACACACACACACACACACACACACACACACACACACACACACACACTGACTGTCTCTCTTTCTCTCTGTCTTTCTCTGATTCTGTGTCTGTCTCTCTCTCTCTCTCTGTCTTTCTCTCTTACTCTCTCTCTGACTATCTCTCTTTCTGTCTCTCTTACTCTCTGTCTCTCTATGTCTCTGTCTCTCTATGTCTCTGTCTCTGTCTGTCTCTCTCTCTCTCTCGATAGATAGATAGATAGATAGATAGATAGATATATCACAAAATGATATACATATGCATATCATTTTGTGTACATATATTTAATTCACAGCAAGAGAATGTCTTTGATAGCTCCTGATAAAGTCAGTTTATAGGCAAATTTAAGAATAAAGGATCTATCTGCTGTATTGGCAATGGAACTCCCTTTACCGTTGTATTGTGTACATGTAGCAGCCACATGTTGGGGGGGGGGCAGAGGGAATAATTTATTTCTCCATTTTATTTTATTTTTTGAAAAAAGAAAAACCAAGGAGTCACCCCTACTGGAAACGATGCTAGAATAGACAGGCGTCGATTTAACAGAATACCTGAACAATATCGTTAGTCTTTGAAATTGGTAGGGTACTTCACTCCCCCTCCTCCATGCAGGGTAAACATTTTCTTCCCCAAACGTTAAATGAAAATGTCAGGACAATTAATTTACATTAAGTCGTTATTCTGATTAAAAAGAACACAAGAGCCATCTGCCGCAGTTTGTATGGTATCTATCTGCATCAAACTGCGCCACCTGCTGGTGAGCTAACGGTAAGACAAATTTCTTTTTTTTGAATCCTTAAAAATTGTCTGCATTGGCGGCTTATTTATGGTGTTTTTTTGCAGTTTTCTAGTGTTTGTGAGGTTTGGGAGACTGTGACACGGGCGTCTTGTCTTTTCAGAAAATAAAACCTTAATTGAAACGTAGGAGCCTGGTTTCTGTTTTCTCTCCTTTCCTCGTTATTTATAAACTGTGCATAAATATTATATCTAATGTAATAAATATTGCAATTTTTTATAAAACCAAAGATTCTACGTCATTGCTTTTGTATCTATGTTGTGGTCTGGTTTAGCATCAATATAAGGATCAGAATTTACTCTCCTCTCATTTGTTGTCATGTTTCCTACTGTACTTCAATTCGATCCATTATTTGTAAGAGGTAACCAGAGGTGCTATTATTCAGCCAGTTCGGCCCGGTTCGGCCAGATTTTGTAATGAGTGAATGGTATTTGGCTTTGTGTGTGTGTGTGTGATTGTGTGTGTGTTATATCAACGCACCTGGTATGCCGAAATATGGGAGGGAGCGTACTGCTTCCCTTTTGCCTTTCAGCTCCACCCTAGGAGCCTTCCAGGCAGAAAACCATTTTTGTGTTGCATTTCTGCTGATAAACAAATAAAGGGAGACTAGTGTAGATCTATTTCAAGCTATTTAGCTCTCATCAGCTAGCCACACCTTTACTGGGATTCGAACCTGGGCTGTTTTTACATGTTAGACAGTTGTATTAGCCTCTAAGCCACAAGCTCTCCCCCCTTGTCAGCTGAGCCAAGGAAATGATTAAGTGTTATGTCAAAGAACCTGGTATGCCCAAATATGGGAGGGAGCATACTGCTTCCCTTTTGGCTCAGCTGATAAGGGAGGTGAGCTTGTGGTTTAGAGGTTAATATAACTGCCTAATATATAAAAACAGCCCATGTTCAAATCCTAATAAGGGTCTAGCTAGCTGATGAGAGCTAAATAGCTTTAAATAGATCTATACTACTCTCCCTTTATTTATTTATTAGCACAAATGCAACATAGATAGATAGATAGATAGATAGATAGATAGATAGATAGATGATAGATAGATAGATAGATAGATAGATAGATAGATAGATAGATAGATAGATAGATAGATATGGCAAATATAAATAATTGGCAAAACACCTCGCCCTCTTACTCTAATGATGAGTTGAAATGAAGAGCCACATAGCTGCCAATGTTTCACTCTTGACACAGTCTTTCTCAAACAGAACTCCTTGTCCAGTTGATCAAAAGAGGAAATTGGATGTAATTCTGCGATGAAATGCAACTCTATAAGGGTGGTTGATGAGATGCACAAGATGGCTGAGACATCTTTCGGGGATCTATCCCAAAATGTCCCTCAGCTGGTAGAGGTGAATGGAGGAGATTAAAAAATGTTCAAGAAAGATCAGGTTGGTGAGCATCTATTCATTGGGGTTGACCAAATGTAGCCAAATGTAGCATGCCTGAGGGGTAAACATGCCTGTGGAAATCGCGGGTGAGCCCACCCACTCGCCCGCCTAGGCTCTAGGTTGTCCTATTTAAGGACGTTTTCAAGCCAAAGTGCATGCGTGGGAGGCCGAGCGCATGCGCTGACATTTGCGAACCGGTAGGGAAAGTAAGTGAATGCCATCCCTGAAGGAAACCCTCAACTTACAACCACAAGGGAGCCCAAAACTTCTGCTGCTAAGTGTGACAGTTGTTAAATGAATTTTGCCCCATTTTATCACCTTTCTTGCCCTAGTTGTTAAATGAATCAGTGTGGTTGTGATGTCAGTAACACAGTTGTTAAGGGAATCTGGCTTCCCTGTTGGAATTGAATGAGTGCTTATTCTATTCATTTTACCGACCTTGGAAAGATGGAAGGCTGAGTCGACCTTGAGTCGGGGAGGATCGAACTCCTGGCAGTGGGCAGAGTTAGCTTGCAGTACTTCATTCTAACCCTTGTGCCACCACAAGTAACTGAAATGCGTAAGAATTACTATGGGGTGAGGAGTGGGTAGGAAGAGGCAAATTATGGGTAGTTCTCGACTTATGAGCACAATAGAGCCCAAAATTTCTGTCGCTAAGTGAGACACTTATTAAGTGAGTTCTGCTTCACTTTATGGCCTTTCTTGCCGTGGTGGTTAAGTGAATCACTGCAGCTATTAAGTGAATCTTAAGTGAACCCTAACCTAACCCCCTTGATTTTCCTTGTTGGAAGGTGGCAAAAAGGGATGGCATGATCTCAGGACTGTACAACCGTCATAAATATGAATCCATTGCCAAGTGTCTTAGATTTGATCATGCGGCTACAGGGATGCTGAATGGTCCTAAGTGTGAAAAATGGCATAAGTCACTTGTTTTAGTGATGTAGCAATAGCAATAGCAGTTAGACTTATATACCGCTTCATAGGGCTTTCAGCCCTCTCTAAGCAGTTTACAGAGCCACCATATTGCCCCCAACAACAATCCGGGTCCTCATTTCACCCACCTCGGAAGGATGGAAGGCTGAGTCAACCTTGAGCCGGTGAGATTTGAACCGCTGAACTGCAGATAGCAGTCAGCTGAAGTAGCCTGCAGTGCTGCATTTAACCACTGCGCCACCTCGGCTCTAACTTCAAACTGTCACTAAATGAATCATTGCAAGTTGAGGATTACCTGTACTGTATTTTGGTTTATCCGCCAAATTTGACCCAGGTCAGTTTGACTATGAAGTGGCCATTGAGAACTTCTATTTACATAGATTTCCATAGGATTACTATTCACTGGTTAAATGTTCTCACTGTCTGGAAATTTATAGGATATAGAATAAAATATAGAATAACAGAGTTGGAAGGGACCTCGGAGGTCTTGTAGTCCAAACCCCTGCTTAGGCAGAAAACCCTATGCCATACCTGCCAATTACCTCCAATAGACCGATTAGATCCCACAGATTAGGCCTCCTCCGAATTCCATCCACTGGCCAGTGCCGACTGGCGACCAGAGAAGGAGGGCCTTCTCTGTGGCTGCTCCGGCCCTCTGGAACGAGCTCCCCGTGGAGATTCGGACCCTCACCACCCTCCAGGCTTTCCGCAAAGCCCTAAAAACCTGGCTGTTCCGACAGGCCTGGGGCTGATGAGTTCCTGTCCCCACTCAAATGATGTGCCTGTTGAGTTGTTTTTAAATTGTGGTATTGTTTGTCCATGTCTTTTTTCCCTATTTGTATCCCCTATCCCCCCCCACCCCCTGACTTGGGTTGTGAGCCGCCCTGAGTCCCTTCTGGGAAAAGGGCGGCATAGAAATATAATCAATTCAATTCAATTCATACTCAGACAAATGGTTGTCTAATCTCTTCTTAAAAACCTTCAGGGGTGGGACATTTCTTGAGCTTGAGCAGGGAGTTGGACTAGAAGACATCCAAGGTCCCTTCCAACTCTGTTATTCTGAAGATTGTAGAATTGCACTTTGAATTATACCGATAAGTCTTCAATTTACCACCCACAACTCGGGCCTGGAATGCCTGTTGTTATTTTTTTGTGTGTGTGTGCCAAAATTGCTAAGTCACACAGTTGTGTTATGTGGGCTCCCTGTTGCCTTTGCTTGTTGAAAACCCGCTGGGAAAGTCACAATTGGTGATCACATGACACCACCACCACCCCAGACGCCACAACCAGTGGTGGTGTTTGGGCAGGTTCGGGTGAACCAGTTGTTAAATTGCTGGCTGGCCCCGCCCCTTCCTGCCCCGTCCCTTCCAGGAGTCCCCACATACCATGTTTGGGCTCCCAGGCAGGGGTGGGTTCCTGCCAGTTCCAACCTCTTCTGTAGAAGAGGTTCCACAAATCTACAGTGCCGTTTAGAACCGGTTCCAGCTCCCTCCCCCCCGCCCGTCTGCACATCATCAAGATGAAGAGAGAGAGGAGGAATTCTGGGAGTTGAAGTCCACAAGTCTTAAAGCTGTCAAGTTTGAACACCCCTGGGAGGTTTTTTTCTAAAGGGTTAGGGGTGCAAAGGTCTTGTAACTTGACGGCTTTAAGACTTGCATGCTTCAAATGCCAGCATTTCTGAGCCAACATTTTGGTTGCTAAACAAGAGTGTTGTTAAGTGAGTTTTGCCACATTTTACAAGTTGGCCATGCCCACCCAGTCACATGGCCAGCAAGCCACTCCCAGTCAGTCACATGGCTGGCAAGCCACTCCCACAAAGCAGCCCACACCTACAGAAGAGGTTCTAAAAAAATTTGAAACCCACCACTGCTCCCAGGAAAGTGCAGAGAGGCCTACTAGGCCCAAAACAGAGCATAAGGAGGGGAGGGGGAGTCTACATTGGGGGGAAAATGGTGCTGAAATCAAAACTAGAGATGCTTTTTTTTAAATTCTACTGACTAGCTCATGAAGCTCTTTCTAATACCATGATGCCAGATAGAATGAACAAAGAATAATTGCTTTTGATTCTGTCCAAGCTTCCTTGAAGCCTTCTAATAAAGATCCCAATTTTTTTTTTAAAAAAATTCTTAATTATTACACAACTACAAGCTTTCTGAATTGTAAGAGATTTCAGGAGTGGGAACTTCAACGTTGTTGCATGTTGTATGAAATGAGATGCTGTATTAATCCCGTGATGGTGAACCTATGGAACGCGTGCCACAGGTGGGACGCAGTGCCCTCCCTGTGGGCATGCAAGCCGTCGCCCCATTTCAGCTCTGCCGCGCCTCCCGCCAGCACGCTGGTCATTGGATCTCTGCCGTGCATGTCAGGGGGCGGGGCGTATGCAGGGGCCGTGCATGCATGCATGGGGAGTGGTGCAGGTGTGGGAGAGCCACGGGGGGCAGGGGGCACGCATGCACATTGCATTTTGGGGGTCTGGGTTCTTGGTCCGGAAAAGGTAAGCCATCACTGTAAGCCATAATTCCCCCATAGGATTATGTGTTTTGTGCAAGTTTACCAAGCATTTTCAGAGTTGGTTTGCAAAAATTATAACGACCACAAGATGGCAGCAGAGACACCTGCAACTCTTTTCTGCCACCTAGTGGCCATGGAATTCTGCAGACCAGATCTGGTAGCTCTAGAGCAGGGGTGAGCAACTCCCTTTAATGACGTACGGCCTCCCAGAATTTCTGAGCCAGTCACAGGTCATAAAAGGGCCATAAGTGCCCACCCCTGATCTAGATTAACCCATTCTATAAACTCAGCCAACACATTTTCTATCTTAAAGCTGGATAGCGTGACACACCAAGGAAATTTCAGGACTGGTGGTTGCTGGCGCAATCCTTCAAAAGATACTATCCAACAATTTTATATTTTCTATTTAACTGATTTTCTGTGATGGGAAGTTGAAAGCCACAAGGGTAAAAAAAAAATATCAAAGGAGACTAGAAGTTTTGTCTTACGAGCTTTCGGATTTGTGCGTAAGATTTAGATTGTTGGACGAGCAGGCACAAAAACAGCCAGGGAAGTTATTGAAGCCTGGGAAATGGGCCCCTCATCAGTCAATCAACAGGAGTGTTGATTTACCACCAGCCTATCAAGTTCTTAGAAGGTGAGGGCTGGGTCGGACAAACAACGACAGCCAACAACAACACACCCCAATCAACACCAAAAAAAGCCACTTACAACAGGCGCTATAAATACCACACAGAGAACAGGACACACTCTGCTAGAGAGAAGTTCCCTGAGGATGGGAACAAGTCCGAAAGCTCGGAAGACAAAACCTCTCATCTCGGTGACTGACCCAGATTGGATCCTGCAACATTATCCTGGAACACGTACATTCGCCTTCATTCATAAGTTTAAAGTAAACATAAAGGTTTCCCTGTCCAGTCGTGTCTGACTCTAGGGCGTAGCGCTCATCTCCATTTCTTGGACGAGGGGTTGTCCCAGGTTGTCCAAAGACATTTTCCATGGTCATGTAGCCAACATGGTGTCAGAGTTCCAAATAGCATCCAAAAGTAAATCAGAGTCCGAGGCAAAGTATTGCTCAAAGTTCCAATTTATTAAGAGAGACATGTTGGCGCATCTGTAAAAAACCTGAATCTGAAAGCTTCTCGGTTTTCCCCACCCAGTGGAAAGTTCAAGATCCTGCCCCCACACTCACAAGTCCATCACATGGTCCAATCTTCCACTGCCATGCTAGCAGTTCCACCCATCCAGTCCCAGTCAGGTGCAGAGGTGTAAAGACAAAGGATGACCTTGGCTTTCTAGAAAGAATTTTGTTATGGCTACATAGCATCCAACTCCGTATAGCAATAGCAATAGCAATAGCAATAGCAGTGGACTTATATACCGCTTCATAGGCCTTTCAGGCCTCTCTAAGCAGTTTACAGAGAGTCAGCATATTGCCCCCAACAATCTGGGTCCTCATTTTACCCACCTCGGAAGGATGGACGGCTGAGTCAACCCTGAGCCGGTGAGATTTGAACCGCTGAACTGCTGATCTAGCAGTAGCCTGCAGTGCTGCATTTAACCACTGCGCCACCTTGGCTCTTGGTATAATCCCCTCCTCCCATTTTCCCACAATAGAAAAGGCATAATAGAATAATGGAAAGTGTGGCAGGCCTGAGAACCAAAAGAAAAGATGGCTGCAGGCCTGACACATGGCCACACACCCAAGATGCACGGGACACTGTTACCTTCTCACCGAAGTGGTACCTATTTATCTGCTTGCATTTGCATGTTGTCGAACTGCTGGGTGGGCAGAAGCTCACCCTGTTGCGCAACGCTCGGGTCTCAAAACTTTTCAGCTGACAAGCGTCTTTAACCGCTGAGTCATCGTGCCCCCTTGGACAAGGTTTAGCAGTTGCAAAATAAAAAAACAAAGATGGAAGATTCTCCAATGGAAACCAGGTAATGATGACCAAAAGGGTGGAGAAAAATGTTTAAACCTGAGGACACACGAGAGGAATGAAACACATTAGCCATGGTCATATGAAACACCTAAGGGAGCAGAGGTGGGCTCCTACCAGTTCGCACCTATTCGGTAGAACCGGTTCGTCAAATCTACCAAACCGGTTAGAAGAGATTCCACCAGTGGACCCGGAAAGCAGGCCACACCTACAGAAGAGGTTCCAAAAAATTTTGAAACCCACCACTGATGCACAAACAGAGAGAGAGGGAGAGAGAGAGAGAGAGGGAGAGAGACACTCACACAGAGAGAGGGGAAAAAAGAGAACAAAAGGAAGAAAGAAAGAAATTAAAAAAAAGAAAAAGTGAGAGAGATGAAAGAAAAAAAGGAAAAAGGGATAGAGAGACAAAAGAAAGGAAAGAGAGAGAGAGAGAGAGAGAGAGAACACATGGTCAGCAAGCCACTCCCACCAGGTCACATGGCCGGCAAGCCACTCCCACAAAGGAGGCCACACCCACAGAGTAGGTTCGAAAAAATTTTGAAACCCACCACTGTAAGATAGCTACTTTGTTAGCTCAGTTTTTGAGGCTATAGCATCACACTGATCCATGATCTAACTCAATGTACTACCTTGGTACCAAAAATGATGAGTACCAAACATTTTTTTTCCCCACAAGACATTCACTTTAGTGAGTCACAAGGCAGTGGACACTGACAAATTCTAGTTTGTTGATCAAGTACCCAACAAACAACAAAAGCACTTACTGTATTTTTTGGAGTATAAGACCAGGGGTGGGTTTCTCGCCCAGTTCCAACCGGCGGCGTCCTCGTGCACGCGCACAGCGCACGCATGCGTACTAGCGTCTGTGCGATGCTCCAGCTGCTCCTGGAGGATCGCGCAGGCGCTGTATGCGTCCTGCGCATGCGTGGAAGCGCAGAACTCATCAAAACTGGGTAAGGAACGCGGGTGGGCAGGTGGGCCCTTCGCCATTCCCGGAAGTTACTTAATTCCGTGCAGAGGGTTTAGGAGGCCTCTTCAAAATCATGGTGCATCTTATATTCTGGTGCGTTTTATAGTCCAAAAAATACGGTACACATATAATGCTTCACAGTGCTCTACAACCCTCTCTAAGCCAGTTACAGAGTCAGCATATTGCCCCCAACAATCTGAGTCCTCATTTTACCCATCTCGGAAGGATGGAAGGCTGAGCCAACCTTGAGCCTGGAGAAAGGTGAACTGCAAAATTTCAGGCAGCCGGCAGGCAGCAGAAGTAGCCTGCAGTACTGCATTCTAATCACTGCACCACCACGACTAAAATGATGAGTACCAGGACAAAATTTCCATGCCGAAATGCATCGAGTACCAAATTTGATGGACAAAGCAGTTGAGTACCGAAATTCCACTGTACAGGTAGCTCTCGAGCCCAAAATAGATGTTGCTAAGTGAGAAATACGTTAAGTGAGTTTTGCCCCATTTTAGGCCATGTTTGTGAAGTGGATCCCTGCGCTTGTTAAAATAGTAACACCGTTGCTAAGTGAATCCAGCTTTCCGCATTGATTTTGCTTGTCAGACGGTCACAAAAGGGAATCGCATGACCCTTAGACACCGCAACCCTCATAAATATGGACCAACTGCCTAGCCTCTAAATCGCATGGCCATGGGGTGTTGCAACTGTCGTAAGTGTGAAACGGTAGTCGTCAGTCACTTCAGACAATCCAGTCTTAGTAACCCTCTTGTTGATTTTTCAGCTGAACATGAAGCAATATGAGGACAAAGTCAAAACTAGGAGAATTAATGTTCCAGTCCATCAATTTCCAAAATCAAAGGGATTGCAATCAATCTCATTATGAAACCGACATTTTGGGGCTGGTTAAAAAAAAACAAAACAATGCTTTTCCCACACCGCTTGTTTATCCTAATTCAGGGGTGTCAAACTCAATTTCGTCGAGGGCCGCATCAGGATCGTGTTTGACCAAGGTGTGCTGGGATGGATGCAGGGGCGAAATCCGCCCAGTTCGGCCTGGTTCAGCTGACGATTGTCCCTGGTTTTGCGAACCGATAGTAAAAAAAAAAAAAGAAAGAAAGAAAAGCTGAGCTGCACAATTGTCGGAAGCTTTCCCCTCCCCCCCAATTTTTCAACCATTTTTTTCCTGCCGGTTTGGGCAAATAGGGAAAAAATGTTTGAAAGGGGGGGGGAGTTGGCCACACCCACCCAGTCACATGACCCAGCACCACCAAGCCACGCCCACAGAAGCGGTGGGCAACAAAATTAGATTTCACCACTGGGTGGATGTGGCCAGCATGGGCGTGGCCAGCTTGACGTCACTCGTGTTGTGGATGGCTGCGGGGAGCATGAGCAGTTTGCCAGGGAAAATGGGCTCCTGAGCACCATTTCTGCCTCCTGCAAACTTCAGCCAGCAATAACGGAGCTTGGAGGAGGGGGCACACTTAACCACTAGACAAGACTGTCTGTCTGTTCTGAAATCCTCACCACCCTTCTCTGAATCGGTCACCATTTCTTTGAATCCTTTTTAAAGTGTGCTATTCAGAACTGGACCTCACCCTCTCTCCACATTTCCCTTTTCGGCTTATTTTCCGGGGAGATCCTAATATCAATCTTGTTAGGAGATTTTTTAAATTTCAGCTAAAGGGAATTGTAAGGAGATATTAAATCAAATTAATTTATTGGACAATAATTGTGGGCGGCCCCCATTGTGAACTAACACCCTGATTAGACTAATTCTTCTCCTAGCAGGGGGCTGAAGCCCCCCCCCCATTTTTTGAAAAACCTGCGAAGTGGGGGGAAAAGATGCACTTAATGGACTCTTTTTCACTCCAGAATAAATTTGGGGAGATAATATTAGTGCTTCTCAAATCTGGCATGCAGATGCCCAACACACTAGGTGGCTCAGTGGCTAAGACACTGAGCTTGTTGACCAAAAAGGTCAGCAGCTTGGCGGTTCGAATCCCTAGTCTCCTGCGGGAGTAGAGGGTTGGACTAGATTGGGGTCAGCAATCTGTGGCTCTGGAGCCGCATGTGGCTCTTTCATCCCTCTGCTGCGGCTCCCTGTTGCCAGTTGGCTCCACAATTGATAGGACTTTCGGTAGGACAGGTAGAGGAAGAAGGACACCACGCTCCAACTGGGTTCCTCTATTCTAGAAATTCCAGTCTCAGTTGCCATTGTAAGTCGAGGTCTATCTGTATTCCATTGTCCGTTTGCAGGAATGTGGTAAATATTGATTTTCAGCACGAAGGCAGCATTAAGCACAACGGAGGAGGAGGAGAAACCACGACAATTGAGGCTGCTGATTGTTGTAAAATAATGTTGATGCTGCAAAAGGAATTCAGAATAGGAAAGGATGCTCCTGTTGGGTTTCTTGTACCAATATCGCCCCCCTGTGGTCAAAGGTAATTTCAGTTTATAAACAGTTTCTGCTGCTTTACGCACCCACCCATACAGAGTCAGCCTATTGTAGGGGTGGATTCCTACCAGTTCTAAGCTCTTCTATAGAAGAGGTTCCACAAATCTACAGTGCCGTTTAGAACCGGTTCCAGCTCCCTCCCCCCGCCTGTCCGCACATCATCAAGATGAAGAGCGAGAGGAGGAATTCTGGGAGTTGAAGTCCACAAGTCTTAAAGCTGTCAACTTTGAACACCTCTGGGGTTTTTTTTTCTAAAGGGTTAGGGGTGCAAACTCCGGGGCTGTTTTTGGACTTCCGGTACTTCCAGTAGGCCCATTTATTGCCCTTTCCAGGCTCCGGAGGCCTTCTGGAGGCCGGACGAAGGGCTGTTTTTGGATTTCCAGTACTTCTGGTAGGCCCGGTTTTTTGCCTGCCTCCTCTCACTTTCAGCCTAAGTACTGTCCCAAAGCTGCTTTTTCAAGAACCAACCCAGACTTTCTGTTTTTTCTTTGAAGAGGTTTCGCTTCCCATCCAAAAAGCTTCTTCAGTTTTGAAGAAGAAGAAGAAGAAGAAGAAGAAGAAGAAGAAGAAGAAGAAGAAGAAGAAGAAGAAGAAGAAGAAGAAGAAGAAGAAGAAGAAGAAGAAGAAGAAGCAGCTGCTGCTTCTTGGATGAAGAACTGAAGAAGCTTCTTGGTTAAGAAGCAAAACCTCTTCGAAGAAAAACCAGATGGTCTTTAGCCTCCTGGAAGGCCAAGTGTTTCTTAGCACTCTGGCTGTGTCCCACTTCTTCTTCTTTCTCTTCTCCTCCTCCTCCTCCTCCTTCTCTGCCCCCATCTTCCTTTCTCCCCCTTCCCCTCCTCTTACTTGCACTCCTACTCCTCCCTGTCCCCATCTTGCTTCCTTCTCCATCTCCTCTTCCTCCTCTTCCTGTTACTTGTACTCCTCCTCCCTCTCTGTCTCCATCTCCCTCCCTCCTCCTTCTGCATCTCTGACCCCATCTTTCTTCTTTTCCTCCTTCTCCTCCTCTTACTTGTACTCCTCCTCCCTCACTGTCCCCATCTCCCTCCCTCCTCCTTCTGCCTCTCTGACCCCATCTCTCTTTCTTCTCTTCCTCCTTCTCCTCCTCTTACTTGTACTCCTCCTCCCTCACTGTCCCCATCTTCCTCCCTCCCTCCCCCTCCCTCCTTTTCTTCTTCCTCTTCCTTTTACTTGTACTCCCTCTCTGTCCCCATCTTCTTCCCTTCCTCTCTCCCTCCCTCCCCCTCCTCCCTGTCCCCATTTTCCTCCCTCCCTTCTTTCCCTCTTCTCCTCCTTTTCCTCTTTCTCCTCCTCCTTCTACTTGCACTCCTCCTTCCTCCCTTCCTCCCCATTTCCTCTTCCTCCTCCTCATACATACTTGTATTTCCTCTCTGCCCCCATCTTCCTCATTCCCTCTCTCTCTCTCCCTCCCTTCTTCCCCCCATCCTCCTCCTCCTCTTACTTGTACTCCTCCTTCCTCTGTCCCCATCTCCCTTCCTCCCTCCCCCTTCCTCCTTTTCTTCTTCCTCTTCCTTACTTGTACTCCCTCTCGGTCCCCATCTTCTTCCCTCCTTCTCTCCCTCCCTCCCCCTCCTCTGTCCCCCTCTTCCTCCCTCCCTTCTTCCCCATCCTCCTCCTCCTTGTACTCCTACCTCTCTGTCCCCCTCTTCCTCCCTCCCTCCCTTCTTCCTCCCATCCTCCTCCTCCTTGTTTCCCTCTGTCCCCCTCTTCCTCCCTCCCTCCCTCCCCCTCCTCCTGACCGCCAGAATTGCCATCTTGACATTTTCTGTTTGGAGACCCCCCCTGTTTGGTTCCATCATCCGAACAGATAAGGAGGACAATGCCACAGATTCCCCAGGAGCCAGCCTCCACTTGATTAAACTGTCCAGGCGAACTTTGCAAAGTCTTAGATCCAAATGAAAATTAATAGGCCTAAAACAAAACCCGGAGTGTTTTTAGTGCTTTCAGGGAATTAAAATCCATATATTGATAGGATGGGGTTGAGCTGAGCTGCTGGCGTGCAGGATGAAGAAACGAGCAAGGAACTCATCAAAAATGACAGGACGGTGCGAAACGGAGGAACTGCAACTTTTTAGAAATGAATCCAGGGACTACACTGGAATTTATTGGCCGAGGAACGATGAATGTTTTATTCTCTTAAGGACCGTTTTCAAATTATAAGCTTTCTGCCATTGAGGTCAGCAAGGGATGTGGTGGTAACACGGGGGTGTTGTTATTAACAGAATAGCTCCAAATTTGGTTCACTTTTTCACTTTTTGAGATTTTTAAAAGCAAACTGGACCCTGAAAAGAAAGGAAAAGAAGGATTGTTCGGCTGTGATTCAATACTCTTTGACAGAACTTCTGTATGGACAATCCTCAACTTACGACCACAACTGAGCCCCAAATTTCTGTTGCTGAGACAGTTGCTAAGTGGGTTTTGCGCTATTTGTTGCCATTTATTGCCACAGTTGTTCAGTGAGTGGTGCAGTAGCCTAGAGGTGGAGTTCTTGCCTCTCAGTCAAGAGGCTGTGAGTTCCATCCTAGGTAGAGGCAGATATTTCTCTCTGGGCACAATGAGTAAATATCAACTGCGAACTCTGCATTGGTGACAGGAAGGGCATCTGGCCAGTAAAACTCCATTCAGTTGCCCTCACTCCACCCCAATGCAAGAGATTACGGGGTCATTACGGTTGTTCAGTAAATCACTGCAGTTGTTACGTTATTGCCGCAGTTGTTAAGTAAAGCTGGCTTCCCCGTTGACCTTGTTTGTCAGAAAGTGACCCCGGGAGATTGCAACCGTCACAAAGATGAACCAATTGCCAAGGGTCTGACTTGTGATCATTTGACCATGGACATGCTGCCCGGGTTAGAAGTTTGAAATAAGTCATGTTAGAAATTCTATTTATATATAGCACCACAGAGCAAACAAAGAACACAGTCACCATGTGCTTTACTGCTCAACTGTTTAAATGTAACAGGGAACTCTGCTTAGAACAAAAGAGCATAGAGCATATACCATAGATCCAAACTTGTAAACGCTGCCATCTACTGGCTGAATACTACTGTAGTTGTTGCATAGAAATGCATTCCAACAATGAATTCCAACAAGTCACTTTTTTGAGTGTCATTGAAACTTTGAACGTATCCTTGACTTATGTCCAGCCACTTTGAATCTCAAAAAGGGGACTTTTGACCAGATCCAAAATTGTGAGTATATAGCCTTGTTGAAAACCAGCAGTTATTTTTGGTTTTTGGTGAAACCGCATCCAGAGCAAACCATTGGTTTGCTTAGCAACTGTGGTGTTTGCTTAATGACCGTGGATTCACTTAACAACCACAGGTTAATTTAATAACCACCACAAAAAGGTAATAAAATCAGTCATACGACCCACCTGTTTTACAACCATTACGACTTTACGGCCATAATGGGCCGTCGATAACACCCTTGAGGGGGGAAAAAGAGACAGATTAAAGGAAGTCAATTAAAACTATGAAGTGATGGTTGTGTGTTGCTGAATTCAGCGCAACCAGGAGGTACAAAGTACAGACCTAACTTTAGGGAAAGGGAAAGGTTCCCCTCGCACATATGTGCTAGTCGTTCCCGACTCTAGGGGGCGGTGCTCATCTCTGTTTCAAAGCCGAAGAGCCAGCGCTGTCCAAAGACGTCTCCGTGGTCATGTGGCCGGCATGACTAAATGCCAAAGGCTCACGGAACGCTGTTACCTTCCCACCAAAGGTGGTTCCTATTTTTCTACTTGCATTTTTACCTGCTTTCAAACTCCTAGGTTGGCAGAAGCTGGGACAAGTAAAGGGATCTCACTCTGTTACGCGGCGCTAGGGATTCGAACCGCCGAACTGCCGACCTTTCTGATCGACAAGCTGAGCGTCTCAGCCCCTGAGCCACTGCGTCCCTCACTTTATCACCCTGGTTATTCCTAAATATCTTCTATCAGTTCAATAGCTCCATGGTTGATAAATATTTATCTGCTTTCTATTCCAGATACAGCCAATGTTTCGCTGTTAAATGTGAAGACTTAATCTGGAAAGAAGAACATTTCAACTAGAGAAAGTTTATTCTAATTACTTGCTTTAGAATGATGTAGCGTTCATTACTCATTATCATCCTTTTTTTTTTTTCCCAACCGAGGCAGACTAAATTTCCCTTAGGATCTTATTATAAATCAAGGTTTCAATCTATCACTCCTGAAATGTTTCATGAATTGTGCTTTCAATTCACCTGGTGTATTTTATATGACCTCTCTTATACCAGCAAACCTGTTTTCTTTGCCATTAACACAGAAACAGCTTCTTAAAACACAGAGATTTGAGGTCTGTGAAACTCCAGGGCTTGTGAACCTGGAAATGTCTGTTGTAGGTTTTTCCCCCCAGAAATAATTCCTGTACCTGTATTGCATTTATAGCAGGAATAGCATAAATTCAAAAATAGGACTATATGAATCAGATTAAATCCAATACACGGTGGGATTGTCATACTTCTATCAAATCTCTGGTTGTTTTTTTTCACTTTTAAAAATGCTGCAGAAATTTCTTAGTATCTTGTTATATCCTTTTTTTTTTTAAAGGGACGCAATGGCTCAGTGGCTAAGACCCTGAGCTTGTCGGTCAGAAAGGTCGGCAGTTCAGCAGTTTGAATCCCTAGTGCTGCGTAACTGAGTGAGCTCCTGTGACTTGTCCCAGCTTCTGCCAACCTAGCAGTTTGAAAGCACGTACAAAATATGATACAATACAATAGCAGAGTTGGAAGGGACCTTGGAGGTTTTCTAGTCCAACCCCCTGCCTAGGCAGGAAACCCTGTACCGTTTCAGACAAACAGCTATCCAACATCTTCTTAAAGTCTTCCAGTGTTGGGGCATTCACAACTTCTGGAGGCAATTTCTGTTCCACTGATTAATGGTTCTAACTGTCAGGAAATTTCTCCTCAGTTCTAAGTTGCTTCTCTCCTTGATTAGTTTCCACCTATTGCTTCTTGTCCTACCCTCAGGTGCCTTGGAGAATAGTTTGACTCCCTCTTCTTTGTGGCAATCCCTGAGATATTGGAACACTGCTATCATGTCTCCCCTAGTCCTTCTTTTCATTAAACTAGACATATCCAATTCCAGCAATGGTTCCTTGTATATTTTAGCCTCCAGTCTCCTAATCCTCTTTGTTGCTCTTCTCTGCACTCTTTCTAGAGTCTCCACATTTTTTCTACATCGTGGCAACCAGAACTGAATGCAGTATTCCAAGTGTGGCCTTACCAAGTCCTTTATAAAGTGGTATTAAGACTTCACGTGATCTTGATTCTATCCCTCTGTTTATGCAGCCTAGAACTGTGTTGGCTTTTTTGGCAGCTGCTGCACATGGCTGGCTCATATTTAAATGGTTGTCCACTAGGACTCCAAGATCCCTTTCACAGTTACTACTATTGAGAAAGGTACCACCTATACCGTACCTGTGCATTTCGTTTTTCTTGCCTAAATGTAGAACCTTCCTCTTTTCACCCTTGAATTTCATTTTATTAGATAGTGCCCAATGTTCAAGTTTGTCAAGATCCTTCTGTATCTTAAGCCTATCTTCTGGAGCGTTGGCTATTCCTGCCAGCTTGGTGTCATCTGCAAATTTGATGAGTTCCCCATTTATTCCCTCATCCAAATCATTGATGAAGATGTTGAAAAGTACTGGGCCTAAAACAGAGCCTTGGGGTACTCCACTGCATAGTTTCCCTCCATGAAGATGCAGTTCCATTGAGGATTACACGTTCAGTGCGGGATGCCAGTAGAAAAATAGGGACCACCTTTGGTGGGAAGATAACAGTGTTCCGTGAGCCTTCGGCATTTAGTCATGCCGGCCACATGACCATGGAGACATCTTCGGACAGGACTGGCTCTTTGCTTTGAAACGGAGATGAGCACCGCCCCCTAGAGTCGGGAACGACTAGCACACATGTGCGAGGGGAAACTTTACCGTTACCTTATATCCTTTTTACCTAACAACCTCTGTGCGCCTTTTGTATCAACACTTCTAAATAAATGTAGATTTGCCTGGAATATTCCCTGCTACAGCTAGTCCTTGATATACGATCACAGTGGAGCCCCAAATTTCTGTGGTTAAGTGAGACATTCAGGAAGTGAGCTTTGCCCCCTTTGACAATCTTACTTGCCGCAGTTCTTAAATGAATCAATGCAGGGGGTTCAGTTAGTAACACGGTTGTTAAGTGAATCTGGCTTCCCCGTTGGCTTTGCGTGTCAGAAAGTCATAAAAGGGGAACACACGACCCCAAGACACTGCAAGCCAACTGTACCGTTTATGGGTTCTGGGAAGTCGGGGGAGGGGGGGGTTGGGGGGAGGGTGGGAGGGAGGGATGAATATTAGGCTTGACGAGGGGTGTTAGATTTTAATGTAATATGATTGCACATGTATACTGTCTTCTCTTATTTTTTCTTTAAAACTAAGATAGGTTAAGTATATTGATAGGGAAGCATAAATACCATCAACATAGAATGGAGTTTGCTCAGAAGCTGAAATACACCAAGTGAATGAGAGGAAGAGTGGGAAACAGAGGAGAGAAGAAAGATAGGAAGAGAGGGATAGGAGAGAGGGTAAGGGGGGATGATGAAGAGGATAAGGAGGAGTGGAATGAAGAGAGAGGAGAAGGAGAAAGGAAGGGGAAGTAGAGTAGAAAAGGATGATGGAGGGAAGAAAGGAGGTAGGAGAGAAGTAGAAGAAAGAGGTGTATGGAGAGCAGAAGAGCTAATAATGGGTTGTTATCTTTTTGGGCGTTGATGGCAAGAGGAAGTGATGTAATTACTACTTAGTACAATAGGATATTGGCTATGTAATAGTGTACATGTGATTATATGTTATGAAAACGGAAAAGAAAAAAGTATATTTTTTAAAAACAGACACTGCAACCGTTGTAAGTATGGGGGAGTTGCCAAACATCTGGATTTTGATCACCTGACTACGGGGATGTTGCAAGGGTCATAAGTGTGAATAAGGGTCATAAGTCACTTTTTTTTTAGTACTGTTGTAACTCTGAATGGTCAATAAACAAATTGTTTAAAGTCAAGGACTGCGTATCATCATCATCTTTTAACAACCCCATAAACTCTTTCAGAATGGAGTCTGGACAACTGAATGGAGTTAGCAGTGTGTTTCCTGGCCGGATGCCTTTTTTGTCACCAATGCGGAGTTTTGTTCAGCAGAAATATTCTCATTATACCCAGATAGAGAAATATCGGTTCCACCACAAAACCGCGTTCGACTAAAGCACGCTCGACGAAACCACGTACCTGACGTCATCACAGCGCGACGAAAAAACCACGCTGTGAACGCTAAAGCTAAAATTAACCCCTAAACCTAAACCTAACCCCCCTAAACCTAACCCTTAACCTAACCCTAAACCTAACCCTTAACCTAACCCTAAACCTAACCCTTAACCTAACCCTAAACCTAACCCTAACCCTTAACCTAACCCTAAACCTAACCCTTAACCTAACCCTAAACCTAACCCTAACCCTAACCCTTACCTTAACGTGAATCGGCTTGCTTTCAAAGCGCTTTTTAAAGCGCCCTTTTTTCTCCGCAGTCGCTGTTGTCGTGCTGCTGATGACGTCAGTGACGGGGTTTAATCGGGCGCGCTTTAGTGGAGCGCGGTTGTGTCGTGCCACGGAAATATCTGCCTCTACCTAGGATCAAACTGACGGCCTCCTGATTGTGAGGCGAGAACTTCATCTCTAGCCCACTGCACCATTCTAAGTCAAGGACTACCTGTATACTATTAATATTTTTTTTACAGCATTCTTAGCACTAATATATGGGAATCCCTCCCACCCTAACTTTTTCAAACCAGATTTCCCAACTGAGTGCACTGTTTTTGTTGTTTATTGTGATTTATTTTATTCATTAAATGTATATATGCTGCCCGTCCTACTGTCAATTGACTATAGGAGGCTAGCACCATAAAACAGCCTTATAAAACAATTTAGAACTTGAAATGGTTTCTATATCAATCTTTGAAAGTGAGAATGGCGCCCCCTAGAGGTGGATCCCAGCATTTCACTGCGAGAAAGCTTAAAATAGATTTGTCCCTCATGTCACCTAAAGTTGGCCCAGCTGACTCAAGTTAACACCCAAGCTCTCTTGTTTCAAACCAAAAACATCATCTCAAGAATGTATGTGAGAAGATGAAGACAGATAAGAGCTTCCCCAAGGGGCTTTGTTTTTTTTTTTCAAATGGCAACTGGGCTTCCTTGACATGGTGGCTCAGTGGCTAAGACGCTGAGCTTGTCGATCAGAAAGGTCAGCAGTTTGGCAGTTCGAATCCCTAGCGGCGCTTTCGAACTGCTGGGTTGGCAGAAGCTGGGACAAGTAACAGGAGCTCACTCCGTTATGCGGTGCTAGGGATTCGAACCGCTGAACTGCCGACCTTTCTGATCGACAAGTTCAGCATCATAGCCACTGAGCCACCATGTCCCTATTAAGGCAGCCTTGGACTGCCCTGAATTAGAAAAACATAGTGAAGCTTTGCATATGCCTAACCAGCCAGCCAGCCAACCAACCAGAAATTCTAATTTAATTGATGCAGTATGCTCCAAATTGACTTTTGCGTTTCCAAATCATTTCACATCAACCAGTCATTAGAACGATGATCTGAGCTGAATTCAGAGCTAAACCAATCCACTGCTCCTCTGGGTTTGCACGTCACTTTTAAGATATGTATGCTTTAATTGTGAGTTATTAAACACACACTGTTAGGAATATAATTCTAACGGCTGGGTTGGCAATATATAAATCATGTAACAACGTTGTACCTGTTTCTTTAAATCATACTGTAAAATGTGATTGGTTGCTGTTTTCCTCAATCGGCCATAAGAGGGAGCCAGAATGACTGTTAGCTCTCTGTTTGTTAGATGCTGGGCTGATCTGATCAGAGTGTTTTGGAAGCTGGCTGTTAGAAAGTGCCGTGAGCTATTGTAAGTTTTGCAACTGCTATCAAACTTTGAGTACCAGATTGTTTGTATGATACTGGACTATGTTATTTGAATTATCCCTTAACTGAAAGACATTGATGACTGACTGTCTTATCCGTGTGTGACTTGGACTGTTTGATGGACTCTGATACCTCTATTTCCACGAAAGTAAATGCCTATTTAAACTGCAGTGTCTCTGTATGCTGGTTTGTGTCTTCGCCAATACAACTCTCACAATGCTTCTCTGAACGCACTCGCTTTCCCAACGGGGAGCTTACCTAACACACACCAAGATAACCGAGTCTGCAGGACCACTGCTACGTACTAAGCTAAGGCAAAGTATGCTTCATTTTGTAGACCTGAAATGAAAGCAAGAAATGCACAGTCCTTGGTGGGAGAAAGGGCAAATACATATATCAGGGACTTCCCCCTTGGGAATTTTATTTCCTTTTCTAAGACAATTTAATGGCTTACTTTCACATTGCCTATGTCAACAGGCTACCAAAACCCTGTACTTATTTTGGGTAAATCTGGGTCAAAGAGGACTTCCTGGATCACAGAAAGGAGTGTGAGAATTGTAGAGCTGGCTCAATGAGGACGTTTCCACCACAAATGAAGTCTGTCCTCTCAAGCTCCCGTCTAAAGCTGCCTGTTATGGTGGGTCAATTAAAGGGGGCCCCAAAGGTGCTTTTTCAAAAGGCAACTGGACAGGTATGATTGTTGGTTATTTTTAAATATTTGTCTTGTTTCTGTATGTTCCCTTCCCCGTTTGAGTTGTTCGCCGCCCTGAGTCCCTGCAGGGAATAGGGCGGCATATAAATAAAACAAAACTTCTAAACTTCTATAAACTTTTTGTTTTTCCTTGAAGACGTTTTGCTTCTCATCCAAGTGTTGTGGCCCACCAGCTGCTGGCAGAGCTGGCAGCAGAGTCAGACAGTGAGGAGGTTGGGGAGGAACATGGCCCATTCCTGGAGGCTAGGAAAGGCTCGGAGGAGGGCTCGGCGTCTGGAGGCAGAGACAGGGCCAAGGCCATCTGACAGTTCTCAGCTGTCTTCAGAACTAGGCAGCAGTGAGGCAGAGGAACAGCTGGAGCCTGTTCCCAGTGTGCGCATGCGCAGAGCTGCCAGAAGACAAGAACAGCTCAGAAATCAGGGTCGACTTGGGAGTAAGGCCACAGGTGGACGGTGAAGGGCCCCTCGCATAGGAAATAAAAGAGGAGCGAAAGGGGAGTGGAGTTTGCAGGAGACAATTCGTTCATGCCTTCGTTCGTTTCAGGAGTGTGAAGATCTGTCCGTGAATCTCAGAGACTCTGTGCCAAGTCTTTCCTCGCACAGCACCTCATTTGGAAAATATTTACATGGCAGCTTTCCAAGCCAGATAAGGTCTGTGGTCATAACTTCGCCTTTGACTGTTTGCCAGGCCTTTGATGAATGTGAATGAGAGGAATTCACATTCGTTTAATAAAAGGGGTTTTGTTGTGAACAGAAATCTGCTTCGTGCTTTTTGGAGAAGCCTAGGTCAGAACACCAAGAAGCTGAAGAATCTTCTTGGGTGAAAAGGGAAAATGTCTCCAAGGAAAAACCAAGTCCAACTGCCTTTTGAAAAAGCACCTTTTGGACAACCATGACTGAAAATCTCCATAGACAATTGGGACTGATAAGCAACGCACGAGAGATGTTTGAAATTGTGTGATTACTCCACAAAGCAGAAAGGCTTGATTTCTGCGATGAACAGCACCATGCTGAAGATTTCTGGAAAGAAAGTAAATTGTTTTGTCTTATTTCTCTACAGCAGACCTAGGCATTTTACAATCCCCAGGCCACATCTGGCTCCTTTGGCTGTCCCTATCCGGCCCATGTAGATTGATGTTATTTTGAAGGTGATTGCTATTTTTCCTCCAATTTACATACCATACTTTTCGGAGTATAAGATGCACCTTTTTCCCTCAAGAGGATGAAAATCCGGGTGCATCTTATACACTGAATACAGCATTTTTGGCCTCCCGAAACCCCGCCCCCTTTGCATAAATCGCTGTGCATAGCCTATAGGAGGTTTCCGGAGCACTTCTGGAATGGGCCTTTTTATGGGCCATTTTTTGCTCATTTTTGCCCCCCCTCAGCCCCCACGAGCACTCTACAAGCCTCCTAAAGGCTATGCATGCCTTTTTAAAATTAAAAAAAAATGGGCTGTTTTGGGGAGGTCTGCAGTGCAGTGCAAAAACTTTTTTTTTTTTTAATTTGCCTCTTCAAAATCTTAGTGCATCTTATACTCTGAAAAATACGCTATGTCTGGGCATAAATGCATACGCACTTTCATCCAACCCTATTGGTTCAGCCCTCCACAACAATCTGCTTCTTATGTGGTCCCTTGGTAAAATGAATGGCCTATCTCTGATCCACAGCTATTTTGGGGGTAATACTGATATTAATTGAATCCTTCAGCCAGTGGGGTGCGTTTTGATTCCCCCAGCCAGTTTTGAAAAGGATCAGATGTGTATTAAAATTGAAGCAGAACAGGGTTCTGGGATTATGTCAGGTGGGGGGGGGGGTCTGGAAATGACCATTTCTCAATAAAGGAGAGAAAGGAAGGCTCCTTGGTTGTTTTATTGCAGACGTTTCATTACCCAAATTAGGTGACATCAACAGTGCTTGTGACAATTTCTAGACAATTTCTCTATGCACACACAAAATCCACATATTATATAAAAAAAGCATGATCTCCATCATTTCTAAACTGGTAAATTCACCTACACAAACAGCACTCATCAATGACACGATTCACTTAACAACCATCTTGCTTAGCAACAAGAAATTCCAATTGTGGTTGTAAGTCAACTGTACCCTTCTGATTCAATCAATCAATCAGAGTAGAGCTGGAAGGAACCTTAGAGGCTTTCTAGTCCAACCCCTTCCTCAGGAGACTGGCCATACCCAATTCCTGCAACTGGTCTTTATATATATATAAACCACTATATATAAAGATATATATATTTAAGTCATGATTATTTGTTAGACAATTCTATTTCCATACATTTGCCAAAAGAATATATATATATATATTCTTTTTGGCAAATGAATGGAAATAGAATTGTCTAACAAATAATTGATGAATATATATCGATCGGAGGTGGTGACCCTTTTGAGAGCTGTAGGCAATGAAATTTCATTTTAATGTAGGCCAATTAGTGTACATTCAAAGTGACAATAAAGTTATTCTAATAGCAAATCCTCTGACCCACTAATATGGGGGGAACGTACAAATCCCAAACAAGCTCTGTGTAATAGGTCAGCTAACCATCAGTTCAGGTCAAAGTTGATCTCAAAGAACAGCATAAAGAAAAACAATTAATAAACTGAACCAACCACTATCTTTTTCCTCCTTTCCCCATTCCTAATAGACTTGTCCGGCACAAGGTGAATTGATGGAGGCAAGTTTAGCCATTTGATGAACAGAGTGAGAGAGAGAATATAAATGCCCAAACAGGTAGTACTTGACTTACGATGACATTTTGAGCCCAAAATTGTTATTGCTAAATTGAGAGCTTGAGTTCTGTGCCATTTTACAACTTGTCTTGCCACAGTTGCTAAGTGAATCACTGCGGCTGATAAATTAGTAACCTGGCTGTTAAGTGAATCTGGCTTCCCCAATGACTTTGCTTGTCAGAAGGTTGCAAAAATTGATCCCATGACCTTGGGACACATCAACATCATAATGTGGACCATTTCCCATCCATCTGAATTCTGATGACATAATTATGGGGGTGCGGCAAAGGTCGTAACTGTGAAACATTTATAAGAAAAAGTTATAAAAGGAAGTCTGGATTTGGCTCCACAAAAGACAGAAGATCACCGGATCTTATTCATGTGTGCTTAGTACTGCCCTCTCATCTTGGAGCAGGACATCTAGGAGAGCATAACCAAACCAAGTTCTGGGTCCTAGAAGCAGTCAACCCCATTTCCAGCCTTAACGTGAAGGTCTCCATCATCTTTTTAACCCATCTTAGTGAAGAAGGAAAGTGTTGCGAAGAACTGGCAGGAGCCTAAGGCTAAATAAAGGGAGAGGGGAGAAATGAAAGAACATCACACTTGCTAAGTAGGTATTATTTATTAAGGCTTGTATTCTGCTAGAGGAAAAAGTTAATCTGATGCTGCTCCATTACTCCTTACATCAGAAGTAACAGACAAAGCTATATGTTCTAAATACAAGTCTAAATGATACAGCTTAAAACCTTCATTTAAATTGGAGGTCCTCTTGCGTAAATATTGTTTTTCAGAAGATATCTGCTTTCTAATATAAGTAAAAGATCCTCTACAATTAAACACGTGCAGATTCAATGTGCTAGAGCAACAGGCATGAGCACCAAGAATTCATGCTAAAAATTATTATTTTTTTAAACTCCGGTTGGTGGCCACTTCTTCCGACAGCTTCCTCATTCCACAAAAACATGACAGAAGATTCATTTCTTAAAACAGTTGTTTTTTTACTCATCCAACAGAAAAAAATAGGCACACGCACACACAATCAATTTTAAACATCTGAAGCATAATCCATCATATGAGTCTGAACTAAGATTCAAGATTAAAGCTCACCATTATTAGTATAAAATCTTAAGTGACTTCCTCGGGGTGAGTGGGGGGGAAAAAGGGAGGGGATAGATTGAAAATAATGACTTTAATAATATTAAAAAGCAGGAGGGGGGGAGAATTAAAAGCCACATTTTGCCCAAGCCCCTGCGATGTTGAACACATATTTTAAATGATTAAAAGCTACAGATAAAGCAAAAAATTGGGGTAGGGACCTTGTCAGCTTTTTCTTGCAAGATATGATACAACGCAGATGTTCACCAATTAGAGACAAAATAATTTAAGACGTAAAGTACAATCCATGAGGAATATTTCTCATGCAATATCCACAAAAGAATAACTGCAAATGATGAAAATGTACAATTGTGTTTGTGTTGAAATCCCATTTATACTTCTTGTATGCGAAATTACCCCAGTGAATTACGCCTTTTTGATTTTCTGTAAGGAAGGCAGAAGTATGCTTTCAAAACTTTTTCAAAAAATAATGAACGTGACAGATAAAGCTGAACTTCATAAAATAACCTAAGCTTGCTAAATTAAATGGTCAATATTTTTGACACAGATTATTTCTAAAATAATTTTTTTTAAAAAACTGGTATTTTTGTTTCTACTTGCCTTAGGAATCAAACTGACCGTGGGAATGGCGAGACAAAGGGGATCTGTGGTACGTAAATATAAAAGCAATGACTTTTCAAATTAGAAACATAATTTGTGCCGCAATTAAAGGTCTTTGGAAAAAGGCTAATATTTTCAAAATCTTCAATTGTAGATGAACTTGTTTAATCAACTTTAAAAAAAATAAAAAATAAAAACAAGAAACATCTTTATTAATGGATTCTACAGCATTTTACATAGAAAAGATTACAACTTAATGCATATTCAGCTGGGGAAACAAAAAACAAAACAAAAAACCCAACCTCTCCCACTACAGTGTACTTAAAAGATGCAAAATTTGAATTTCCCCTGCAAAAAAGATATTGGAGCTGAAAGCTTTATAATCTCCTGATGCCAGAATACACAGCACCAAGGCATTTTTAAAAAAAGATTCAATTTTTCATAATCAAATTTAATATCAGTTCTAGTATGTATATATATATATATGTATATATATATAGCAAACCATATATGCTTATTCTTATTGTTTATTTTGATTCTGACGTTCCTGCAAAGAGAAAAACAGGAAATTAGAATATGAAAACCCAATAAAAACTCTTTACCCGTCTTAATTTTTTTTACAAGCCGCGTCACCCTAAAACAATGGGACACCCAATCGTTTAAAATTTATATTTTGTTGCATGTACACTGTGGCCTGCATATGATGTTACAAGATTTTCTTAATAAAACACAAGGAAACTGCTTTCATGCCATGCTATATATTTTAAACATACCACAATATAGCTTTTTGTTATAATTTTAACTCCTAAAGCTAAACTAGGATACCTAAAAGGCAGTGTTTCCTGTAAAATTAAGGAATACCCCAAATATAGAGAAGTACATGTCTTTGTAAAATTACAAGTAACACCTTAAAACCAGGCTTAAAGGAGTATGTTTTGTAGTTTTTAGAACTCTATGGAATGGAAAGTGATTTTGCTGATGGAAAGTGATGTAATCCACGTTTAACATTGTCTTTGCTTGGGGGGGGGGAGTGGTGTTCACAGCACGCCAGAAAATAGATATGAATGGATTATATAATGCGAAAACATTTCAAATGTATGTATAAGGAACTTTAATCTTCAATGTAGCCTTCTTCTCATCAGAAATAGGTATGATAAAGTACATCATTTCACAAGCCTGTTACTTTAAGGGCAGAAAAACATTTTATGGTTTGTTCCAAAGGTGCTTTTTTCAAAAGGCAACAGGACTTTTGTTTTTTTCTTGAGGATGTTTCGCTTCTCATCCAAGACGCTTCTTCAGTTCTCTGTTCAGTTCAACTGAAAAAGCTTCTTGCATGAGAAGTGAACCATCTTCAAGGCAAAAACAAGAAAATCCAGTTGCCTTTTGAAAAAGCACCTTTGGGACAACCATGACCTGGATGACTGAGAATCTCCATAGACATTTGTGGTTTGGGACTTTTTTCTGTGAAAACTTTCTAAAATCACAATTTTAAAAATGGTAGCTCCAAATATCCTGAACAAGTGATGGCTTCTGTTTGGATATGATCTTCAACAAGATGGAATAGCATCTACTTCCCATTCAACATCCTCTCATTCCTATTGATTTCATGTTTTCAAAGGGTTTAGATTAATAAATAGTTGGATAACTCCATTTTTTAAATGTTTAAAGGCCTTAAAACCTTTGTGAAACAAAAACCGTTTGGCTGATCAACAGGATAAAATATATATATATCCTAAACAAGATAAACCATGCAAATATTTTGAATACTTTAGACCTGCATGCCTTCAAGGATAGTCTCAGCCATTTGCAGGTTCTGCATCACTTCTGAAACTGAATCGGATCTTAAAAACAGGGAAATATAGTACTCGAAATACGTAATCTTTCAAGATTGCTCAGGCTGATGACCACTCCTTAGAAAAAAAATTACTGCAGCCACACACTTCACGGCCTAAAGCATGTTCGTGCTTTAAAAAAAAAAACTACACAGAAGCTTTTTACATTACAGTAACTCCAAAGCCACAATCCATGGTGGTCTTTTAAGGTGAAAGAAGCAGAAAATGCTATCCAGAAGGCAAGTTTATTTTGTACCAAGAAACCTGGTTCTTTCCCCCCCTGTAGGTATCAGTTATATGCATTAATTTATTTGTCAGCCTAAATCTAATTGCTCTGCTGTGTTCCGTAAATTATTTGCAAATATTTGATAAGTTAGTAGTGTAGCTAAAAAGAACCATTTAAATACAATAACCTGTCACGCTGTTATTGCAATGCGAGATCATTTTGTTCTGTGCTTCAGTGTCAACAATTGAAGCGGGCGCTGGCATACTGAAACTCTACAAGCAAATATTCGGTTGAAGACATTCTCTTCCATTCCTAAGGGGATTTGTGAAGTAAAGGTACCACCTGAAATTTCAGGTAATTCAAGTAAGCTTACAAAAAGGACAGAAATACTCTGGTCTTATCTACAGTTCACAAACAAGTTATCTTCAACTGGAGTCCACTCCTGATGGCATATACCAGAGGTCTTCAAATTTAGCAACTTTTAAGACTTGTGGACTTCAACTCCCAGAATTCTCCCATACTGGCTGGAGAATTCTGGGAGTTGAAGTCCACAAATCTTAAAAGTTGCCAAGTTTGAGGACCAACCGGCATGTATTTCTGCCACTTTCCCAGGGTGATATGAAACTACAGGTAGTCCTTGATTGACAAGAGTTCATTCGATGACCATTCAAAGTTACAACAGCACTAAAAAAAGTAATTTCTGACTGTTTTACCCATGATCGTGGCAGCATTCTTCCCCCCCCCCCCCGTTTACACGATCAAAATTTGGATACTTGGCGACTAGTTCAAAATTTATGACGGTCGCAGGGTCCCGGGGTCATGTGATCCCCTTGTGTGACCTCCTGACAAGCAAAGTCAGTGGGGAAGCCAGATTCACTTAACTACCATGTTACTAACTTAACAGCTGCAGTGATTCACTTAACAACTGTGGCAAGAAAGGTTGTAAAATGGGGGCAAAATTCACCCAACCACTATCTCGCTTAGCAACATCAATTTTGGCCTCAACTCTGATTGTAAGTCAAGGAGTACCTGCAGTTTGCCTTTGCTTTTTATCTAGATTTGCCAGTCAAAATACATCTCCAACTTTCCGGTTAATGTCCTATTCAAATAGGAAGCTAAGCCACACTTGATTAGATCTATCTGGGCAACATGTAGACCAAAGAGCTCTTAAAACCATAAGCCTGACACCAGTGGAAAACCTGCAGCTGAGATACAATGTAGTGCAGTAGGACCACGCATTGTAACTGATTAAAAAAAATAATAATTCTGCAAGCCTAATAGGCACCTAAATGTGGCTGTTTAATATAAATATACAGAAACATTCCCCGGATGTCTCATTTTTAACAATGAACTCAATGTTACAGTAACTCTAGTTTACTTACACTTCTGACTTTTGTGCTTGTTTTACCCTCCATTTTTATTTTATGCCATGTTCCTGAGAAAACTCGTGAGATCTACCATACTGTGGATTTGCAATTTTTAAAAAAAATAAGGATAAAATTCTTACGTCGCAGCATTTTGGAGAAACTGAACAGTCTATGCTTCTATTTTGTGCTATGGCTTAGTTGTTAATGCCCTCAAGAGATATTTGATAAATCTCATTTACAGGTGAATTTTGTAGCCTTTATAGTCCTTTCCTTTTAAAACCTTATGGTTCATTTGGTTTTGGTTAAATCTATCATTGCCATAATGCTTGAGGATGCACTATCATACTGTATTAATAATGTCACAATCACATCAATTTTACACATATGAAAATAGCTCCTGTAATTGAGAAGTACACTAATATATTTTTTTTTCTCAAATATGAGTGTCGTACAAAATTTCAAATTCAAAATACTTCACTGTCAAGGTTGAATCAATTGTTCTGTGTTTGAAACAGGCTTGCTCAATAATTCTGAAAGCATAATGAGCTTGAAACACCTCAGGAAAAAAAAAGGTTGAAACAGACCACTTTGAACAGCGAATAATTGCTTTTAGACAAAATGTGGCATTCTGGATTTGTAAGCTTTTGCATGCCTGAGCTAAGGAGACACCAACATCCAATTTGTGTAAAAAGGCTTTCATTTCCACATGGATACTTTTTAAGCCCTTCCTTCAATTAACAACCGGAATAAGGAACAAAAAAAAACCCCTGCCAATCGTAGGCTTCTTTCGTAGACATCTCTTTAAAGCAGAAACACATCTTGCTCGTGCATGGGCGAGCGATTTATATTTCACTTACAGGTAGTCCTTGACTTATAACCGTTCATTTAGTGACTGTTCTAGGTTACAATGGCACTGGGGAAAAAGGGACTTGTGACCATTTTTCACCCTTACGGCCGTTGCAGCATCCACATGATCGCATGATCAAAATTCAGTCCCCTTGGCGACTGACTCCTATTTATGATGGTCGTAGTTTCCCGGGGTCATGGGATCTCCTTGTGCGACCTTCCAACAAGCAAAATCAACGGAGGAGCCAGATTAATTTAACGCCCACATTGCCAATTTAACAACTGCAGGGATTCACTTGTAACAACTGCAACAAGGAAGGTCGTAAGGTGGGGCAAAACTCAGTAAACAAACGTCTTACTTGGCCACAGCAGCTTTGTGCTCGGTTGTGGTCGTAAGCCGAGGACTACCTGTATACTCCAAGCCCTGTACCATCCATTACAGCACTGAAAACTAAGCCATATTTAACAAAGCAGACACATCTCAAATTTTTGGCCTATTACAATAAAGCAGATTTGGAAAAGAAAAAAAAGAAAGCAAGCTGTAGGGTTTGAAGCCTTATGGGTTAAATCTGAAGGACGTGTAATATCTATCTTCGAAATAAGTTGGTTTTTTTTCTTGGTTTTTTTTTATAAAAAAAACACAGTCCCTTTTGCAAACTCAATTCCCATTCACCTCCAGGGTGGACTTCTTCCCCCAACTGAATTAAAATGTTCTAAAGCCAGTTTACCTTTCGTACCACTTCTTCCTCCTCCTGGCGCTTTTCGTAATGGGAAAAGTCATCGAAGATGGAGGTCGTGTGCTTGTACATAGCAATAATTTTAAGCACTTGCTTCGCTTTCTCTAAGGGCACCTCCTGAGTGTCACGGGAGTTTGTCACTGGCTTGTTGTCATTGTTCTCCAGCCTGATGTGTCGAAGCTGGTTGTTGGGAACATCTTTCACAAAGATCCACTTGACGTCAAACTTCCCCTTCCATTTGTCCTGGGACCACACGCCGGCACTGGTGCCGTAGTCCACCGACGACTTCATTTCTGCTACGCCACAAAAATGTCCACTGCCGTTGACGCTGAAGAGTAAATAGACCGGGCCTTTACTATTCATCGAGCGGAAGGCGCTGTCCAAACGTTTGTTGCCGTGTTCTGTGCTACACCAAATGGAGTATTTGATGGAACGGTGGATATCGTCCTCCGAGTAACTCTTGATGATGAAGACGCGTCCGGTTTTGAGGTTCCACTCGAAATCCTTGGGGTTGTAACTGTGGGCGGCTTTCAGTTTTTCGAGAACGGGGTGGGACTCGCCGCCTCCTCCTCCTCCTCCTCCACCCGGGATGGCGTTCGCTGGGGTATTCCCGGCTGGGTTGCTTTCGTTACCGGTTCCTACGCTTTGGCCAAAAGCTGCATTGCGGTTGCGAGGGGCCACCCATCGGTTTTGAGGGGGCGGCGGCTGAGGATTCTGGTAGGGCAGCTGGGTCAGCGGGGGTGGCTGGGCGGGAATTGGCTGGATGATCTGTGGCTGTGGGATAGACTGAGGAGAGGGGATCGGTTGTTGAGGAGTTGGGATTTTGGGCATGGGGCCTTTATTGTCCCAGGTACCTATGTCCATGTTATGTTTGATAGGCGGTGGAGGCAAAGCCCCTCCTATTACGGGCCCGCTTTTCGCTTTCATTTTGGGCTGGGGCTTTGCAGGCTTACTAGCAATAGCAGCCCAGGAGGTTGGCTTCGATACTGGCAGGTTGAGGTTCGATCCGACGTTGCCGGACAAGGCATTCGCCATGCCGGCACTGTTGACCACTGAGCCTACGGTTTTCACGGCGGAAGTCGTGACGTCCCCGCCGATCTTCAGTCCAACCATTCCCTGTTCGATGCTGTTCATCCCGGGCGCTTTATTCAAAGTATCGTTATGAAATCCCGTTTGCCCGTCCACAATGGTGCCCCCAAGGGAGCTGGGCGGGTAACTGTAGCTGCTTCCGTAAGCCGAGTTCTGGGTCTGCTGCCCCTGAGAGCCGCTCGTTCCCCATGCTGAGAAAGGAGGGTTTTCGGGGAAAAAATTAAACCGGTGTGGATAAATGTTGTTGCCCAGTCCGCCAGGTTGTCCAAACACAGCATCGTGCATGAAGTGGTGATCGCCGTTACTCAGCTGTCCATAGGTTGTGAGGTATGGGATAGGAGGGTCTCCTCCGGTTGACCAGGGAGCTTCACTCAGTGAGTAGGGAAAGCTAATAGAAGGTGGATAATAACTGGACAAGTAAGGATCGGTCATTGATGGATAGCTGTTGCTCTGTTAAAAGACAAAGCCGCAATGTCAGATTCAGTTGTTTACCACATTACTTAAACTAGAAAAATATTCAGGAAAGTTCAAATATACTCTACAATATAAAAGACGTTGAGGTCCTTGGATTAGCTCCAGCTTGATGTTTTTCTTGCGGATGTTTCAGTACCAAACTAGGTAAACATCATCAGCGTTAGAAGGAAGTGGAGTTTGCCCTGATGATGTTACCTAGTTTGGTAATGAAACGTCCGCAAGAAAACCACCAAGCTCAGAGAGCACCAAGGACTCCACAATTCAATGCTGAGTTACAAATATTCTCTTTTATTGATAAAAGACTGTAAATGCCTTAAGCCTGAAAACATGTCTCTTGCTTCTGAACTCTTTCAAAATTAAGGCAGGACAAATTCTTTCACATGGTTTCTCACCGACTGCTTCAAGGATTAATCACAAGACACAGAGCAATTTGAGTAGACATGTTTTGTTTGAGAATCTGCAGTTTGGATAAGTGAGAAGTTATTTTTAACTTCTTTCACAGTACACTAATATTATGTTAGAGCTAAATTAATCTGACTGCTTTTGAACTGTTCTCAAACAATATAACATTATGCCATTATATTAAATCTTAGTAAAATCAAATATTTGTAGATTCTTTGACTAAAGCATATACTGATCTGAAACAAAGCGGATTCCTCTGTGCAAATTATGCATTTCAAAAAAGCCCCCGAAGGCTAAATGCGGAATCCAGAGTTTTTTAATTTACCCCAATTAAGGAATATAACACTTCCACATTTGATTCATTAATCTGTCGCATTACTTATTTTCCCATAACCACACAAATTCTGGCCTTTTAAAATCGTTACAGTCTTTTTGTTTCATGTTTTGTTTGCTCATGTAATCATTAATTTTCTTTGCATTCCACGCTCATTCTTGATTCAACTTATTTATTTAAAATCCCACTGCTTAACTGTCCATTTTGCTAGCTATTTTTGAAACCATCCTTCTACTTAGTGATTCCAGTTCATTTCACTTCTAGCCTGATCCCAGAAGCATCATTTTTTTCACAATACTTTCTGCAAATCTACCTTTGCAAGCTACATTGGCTCATTTTCTGTCAATGAACATTGAACGCTCACATTGCTTTTAAACTCTGCACATGAATCAGGAGTCTTCGTATTATATCATGTAGCCAGTGCTATCTTCACTCAATCTCTCTGAAAGCTTCTCTTTTCTGTTTACCTTTTTCTACAGCTTGAAATGCTCCACGGCACAATGACCTGGTACGGGGATGGCGACCTATGGCATGTGTGCCACAGGTGGCACGCGAGCCATTTGTCAAGGCACGCGAGGCGTTGCCCTGTCAGCCTTTTTTAAAGCCAATTTTCGCCCTCCCCAGTCTCCAGAGGCTTTATAGGAGCCTGGGGAGGGCGAAAAGAGCCTCTACTGCCCCCCCACCCCCGAGGCTTCAAGAGCTTCCCTAAAGCATCTGGAGCGCAAAAAAAATCGGCCCTATGGGCAAACCGGAAGTTCAGGAACTGACTTCCAGTTTGTTTGTAGGGTCTGTTTAAGGCCTCCGGAGGCTTCAGGGAAGCCTCCTGAAGGTCCCTGAAGCCTCCAAAGGGCCTTTGGGGGGGAGGGCTCCTATAAAGCCTCTGGAGCCTGGGGCATACAAAAAAAATAATAATGGGGGGGGGGGCTTATGTGCGCATGCGCACTGGGGGGGTATCACACATTGCATTATGGATGCAGCACGCCCACACACGACCCTCCCTGCACTCCCCCACCTATGACACGCGAGCCAAAAAAGGTTCGCCATCGCTGCCCCAGTATATGCTTTGCAGCAGAGTTCCCCAATGTTTCTGGTTTTTTGGGGGGGGGGGATGGTTCTGTGCAAGCGGCCAGCAAGTCCGTGTGCAACTGCATTTGCAAATGCAGCATGCATATGCGCTTGCCGCTTACACAAATGGATTGTGCGCACACTGCTCACGCAAACGAGGATGCGTGTGTGCGTACCAGCTGTTTCCATGGCCCAGTTGCGAACTCCTCACTAGTGGGCCACGGACCACAGGTTGGGGGACCCCTGCTTTAGAGGATTGGCCTTACCTTCAAGGTAGACCCGAACAGTGCATAAAATAGAAGATTTATTCTGTGAGTGGATGCTGCTCTATCACTTGTCAGGCCTGGAAGCCAACTTTTGCATTGGGCCTTCAGACCTGCCACATTTATTGCTGTGGGAAACTGGGAGGGGGGATTATATGAAGTGGAGTAGATATAGTCAAAATAACATTCCTTTCTCAGAAAGTCAAGAACATCCTGCCCTGCACCTGGAATGGCGTGACTGGGAGGCATCTCCAGTTGGGACAGTGCCTGATTGGACCATGTGAGGGACATGTGGGTGCTGAGCAGGGATTTGAACTTTCATTTGGGTGCGGAAAACCTGGAAGCTTTCAGATTCAGGTTTTCCCAGATGTGCCAATATGACACCTCTAGTAAAATGGAACTTTGAGGAAACTCACACCTCGGAGTCTTCTTTCATTGGGGGTGTTACTTGGAACCCTGACATCACTATTGACTACACATTAGTTTTTCAGAAGACTAGCATATCCTTTGAATTGGCAAATACACTCAAATCTTTCAAAATTATTTGAGTGACGTTAACCTATTCTGTGAAGCTGAAGCCCATTTTAAGTCAATTATTGACTAGAGCAGATATAGAAACCAGCCATAAGACAAAGAGTTCTTATCAACAAGAACCAATCACATCTGGCAGAAGAGATAAGCTATGGGTGCCATCTTCCAAACAGCTACATTTGGTGGAACCCAAAGGGTGGGTCTTTTCTGCAGTGGTGCACACCTTATGGAACATCACGGCTCCATGCCATAAACCTGGTTGGGTCATCAGGCCTGGGCCTCAAGGGACTGGTGAGGTGCCAAGTGACTCCATTGTTGTTAATATCTTCTGCTCTCTTTTTTGACCTTTCAATAACAATGTTTAATTATGTGTATTTGTGCCACTGTTTTATGGTTTTTATTGTCAAGTTTTTCATGAGGTGGGTGGGCATATAAATATGATCAATAAGTAAGCCAATAAAATTTGAAATAGGAAGTCCTAAAGCTGGATTACAGAGTAGAAAGATACTATATAATTTAATAAAAGTTGGAAATATCAACTTAAGGCTGATTCAGTCAATCCCATTTAAATATTCTAAAATAGTAGCAGTTTCAACTTTAACCCACAACAAAAATAGTTTTACTTTGGATATGAGTACTGTATAAAGAAGTCATAATATTCAGGGCTAATGTGGATTTACTTAAGCCAGTGCTATTATTATAAATTCAATGAGAATAATATGTATTCAACAAGAATAATATAAATTATAAGTGGCCTTTGATTCATTAAAATTTCACTGCTTCCAACTGACATGAGTTTAAAATCCCCTTTAAAAAATCAAATCACTTTTCAGGCATATAGACTAACCTGATTTGACTGTCCAGAAAGATAAGGCTCAAAATCATTGTCATGCACTGTATCCTTCTGATGAAGAGAACCATTTTGCACTGAAACAAAAGAGCTGCAATTATAACATGCACACTTTGAAGTTTCAATAAAGATCTGTTTTCTAAAGCAGGACGGTATACACAAATAGAACTGTGTTTATTCCACAGCATTATCTATTTAGAGAAGGGGGAAAGGTCAGATTTCAACATGATGAAAAACACTTCCATATGCCCTCAAGATACCATTGTTCCTTACAAAAACTATCTAAATGACAGTTACTGAATACTCTAAAACAGGTTTTTCAACAACCAGCAACAGAGTTTGTTAAGATCAAGAGTAAGACTCACAGAATGAATTAAAATGTATTTGTCCAGGAAAGGAAAGCTGGAGCATTTAGTGTAAGCAGGAAGCCAAAGCAGAGAGGCCACCAAGTCAGCTAGCTTGCCAGGAAAAAGATCAATAACATGCTGAACGAATGGCCCTTATAAAGCTCAACCCTTAAGGTATGACATGGATTCTGTATAGCACTTGTTAGTAGCAAATTAGATTGATCGAAATAAGCAGACTTCTTTGTTTTAGATTATATGCACATCGCTAATACTGTGTTTCCCTGAAAATAAGACAGGGTCTTATTTTCTTTTGACCCCTGAAATAAGCACTTGGCCTTATTTTGGGGGAGGTTTTATTATTTTTGAGGTGCATGAGGCGGCGAACATGGCCATCTCATGGCTACTGCTATGTTGCAATATTTTCAGGGAGGACTTATTTTAGCGTATGCGCTCAAATGCCCAATTGGTCTTATTATCCAGGGAGGTCTTATTTTCAGGGAAAGAGGGTAGTATTTAGTAACATAGTGGTTTCTGCAACCTTTTGAATTTCACACTAATAAGCTTTTTACATGTCCCTCAATGTGATAAATCATTAGCAGAGTTTTTGTTTTTTTTTACAAAACGCAAGTTGCCAATCATGGACTATATCATGTTGGACTGCATTCTGTCATAACAAATAATGAAGACAAATGCTAGACATGTTCTAAGCCAGTGTTTTTCAACCACTGTGCCGTGGCACACTAGTGTGCCGTGACATAGTGTAAGGTGTGCCGTGGGAAAATTACTTTATATATAGTCAATATAGGCACAGAGTTAAATTTTTTTAACATTTTCTAATGGTGGTGTGCCTTGTGATTTTTTTCATGAAAAAAAGTGTGCCTTTGCACAAAAAAGGTTGAAAAACACTGTTCTAAGCTATGGCATTCTCTTATTTCACCCAAGACCCCAATGTGATTTTTTTAAAAACTTTGATTTCATCTTTTAATTTAAATTGGTTGTTTTAATGGTTTTTATGTATTTTTACTGTTTTATTATGAATGCCACCCAATGTCATCATGTGAGACGGGCAGTTATAGGAATGCAATTAAATAGATTTATGTATGTACAGAAACATATATAGAAATTCCATAGTAAACGATACAGAAAGTGGTAAACAGGAAAAGAAAAATTGACGGTCATTAATAGAAATGAATATGTACACAGCAATCATCAGAAAAATATGAGTTTTATATATATTATATTGATCAACATTTACATATAGGTGGTCCTTGATTTATAACCATTTATTTAGTGACTATTGAAAGTAGCTTATGATCATTTTCACATTTACGACTGTTGCAGCATCCCTGTGGTTACTTGATCAAAACTCATTTATGATCGTTCCAGTGTCCTGGGATCATGCGATCCCCTTTTGTGATCTTCTGATAAGCAAAGTCAATGGGGAAGCCAGATTTACTTAACTGTGTTATTAACTTAACTGCAGTGATTCACTTAATAACTTTGGCAAGAAAGCTCATAAAATGGGGCAAACTCACTGTCTTGCTTATCAACAGAAATTTTCGGCTCAATTGTTACATTGAGGACTACCTTTATATTGTGTCAAGTTTATTGTGCTAACTAAACTTTAGCTTATGGAATTAAAATTTGCTCTGGTACTATTGCACTGAGGAACAATTTGATTTTAATTGTATATGATATTTCATTTTGCATATGCAGTTTATACTGCATACTGTTACAAGAAAAGCTTAGTTAACAATATGAAATAAGCGATTAAACTATGCTATAAACACAACCACCAGATGCTTTACCTTTTTATACATACACGTATACAGGTAATCCTTGACTTATAACAGTTCGTTTGTGAGTTCAGAGGTTACAACAGCAATGAAAAAATTTGAGTGACTGTTTTTCATATTTACAACCATTGTAGTATCCCTGTAGTCATGTGATCGAAATCCAGATTCATGTTTACAACTGTTGTGGTCCTGGGGTCATGTGATCATCTTTTGTGACCTTTGATAAGCCAAGTCAATGGGGAAGCCAGATTCGCTTAACAACCGGGTTACTAACTTGACAACTGCAGTGATTCACTTAATAACTGGGGCAAGAAAGGTTGCAAAATGAGGTAAAACTCACTTAATTGTTTTGCTTAGCCATAGAAATGTTGGGCTCAATTGTGATTGTAATTCAAGGACTACTTGTATATGTATATGCTACAAATACATGAGGTGAAGAGTTTTTGAAAAATTAAAATTCCATGTTATCTATCAAAGTAAATGTATTATAGAATCTCTTTCATAATTAGGAGCATTTCTTTGAACATGTAAATATTATCTTACTTTTGCATTTTGATGCTAAAATGTCAGGACTAGTTTGCTATTACTAATAAGATGTGCTAATTATATTCAAATTCACAGCGGATTCAGCAGGATTGGTGATTTTGCCATTGATCTACTCTCTTTCAGGAACTCCCCCATCAAATATCACTATTTCAGATATAATCTCTACATCTTGCACTCCCAAACATGTTCAACTTTTTGGAAGGAGTGCTCCAAAAATAGCTTCAGTGGAAAAAGAGGGATGAGGTGTCAAGACTCATGATTTATAATCTCATAATGTTCCAATGACAGAAGAAGGAGCTGTACTTGCAGTACAAAATTATTACCATCTTGGAAATTTATTATTTTTTACTTTTGATTTTTCTTAAGGGGGAAAAAAACCACTCAAAGAAAATGTTCTGACTTTTAAAAAGTAAAAGGGTATGAGAAACAAGTGCCTACAGAGAACATTGTTTTATTTTGAAGATTTAAATTTGTTTTTAACTTTTTGAGGTTTTTATTCTGGAAAGTATAGATATTAATTTAAGATGAAATCTTAGGTAAAAATCCAGTAAGCTCCATAGACACTTACAGGACTGAATTTAGGTATAGGAATAAACTTTACTGACAGTGGTAAAGAAATAACAAAACAGAGGCTTTTAAAGTTTTTAATGAATTACTTACAACCAAACATTTGTATGAATACATTCATATAAATCTGCTATCAGATATTTTTAAGATTAGAACTTTTCTTACCTTTATTATCTTGACCTTTCGCTCTCTGTCATGCCATAGCACAGGGTACAATAAAAGAGACAAAACAAAGATTTGTCATTTGTTGAGAACTCAGAATAAAGCAAATTACCATCTATTGAAAATGTACAACAGTGATACAATAGTGTATTATATATTCAAGACAGATGAGTCTGTTTAGATATTTAAAACTAGGTAATTCCCAACCACAAGATTTTCTCTGGCTTCATATTTATATTCTACAAGTGTTATGTCTTTCATTAAATATAACATGATTTTTAAATTATTTGCATTTATTAAATCCGTTTACAAATTGTTAATAGGGTATGGGGCCTTTCAGGAGATTGGAAACAAACAATAGCCACATGATAATAATACAATGTAATGTGAGTATTGAGGACTTCGTATTTTTGTCAAAGAGGAAATAAATCGGATGGAGAATAAGAAATTCAGAATTAGAGTACAGAAAATATTGATATGTAGTATATTTTAAATCTGAAATGCCTCCCAAATCTGTTTTGCATCTGAAGTGGGCATTGCCTACCACTCTGAACTGTTATGTGCACTAAATATTCTTTTTCAACAGTTGTTTTAACCATGAAAGACTTCCTAAAGGGTTTGAATTCAAAACTTTTCACAATCCCTTAATATGTATTTTATGTTATTAGATAAAAACATATAAAATAAAAAAGAATGGCTTCCCTGGAGGACCTAGAAAAGGCAGCAAACACTCCAAACATTATCCAATGTGCAAGAAGTTGAATTTCAACAGGAATATGCACATAGACAAATGTATTTGTTCTCCCAGTATATAAAGAGAAAGGGGGGAGGGAATAAAAATATCAAGAAAAAAGTCCTAGGAATTTTCTCTTTTGACACAATGAAAGGGCAGCATGTAAAGAACCAAGAGATGATTGAGAAACAAGCTTAAGTACCACCTATATCGCCTTAGGCAAGTCATGATGTCTGAGACTCAGATCCCTTAACACAGCTGTGTTGGCTGGGGGATTCTGGGAGTTGAAGTCCATAGGACTTAAAGTCGCCAAGGTTGAGAAACACTGCCTTAACATGTGAATTATACTATTCATTTTACAGCACCAGTAAATTTACAAGAAATAATATTGAACTATTTAAATACCACAAAGCAATTATAAGGGCAAAGATATACTTTTGCAGTCATGAGCAATAGTGCTTTGAGAAGTTTTCATTTTAAAAAAAAATTATTGGGATACAAAATTAGATGGGAATATTTATTCCCATCTAAAAGCCAAACTCCTAGAATGAGACTGATCTTTAAAACTGAAAGTGGAAGGGCCTGTGTCTATGAAGACTGAAACAGCTGACATAAAAAGGGACATTATAGAAAAATTATTAAAACTTCTGCATAAGGTTTGACCCTCAAAACAAAAACACAAAGGAGTTCACTGACATCAAGTACAATAAAGAAAATAAAAGTAGGGCCTAGAAGAGAAACAGGAAGCTTGAAGCTGGCAAGAACATTCCTGCGGAAATAGTAGCTTAAAACTGCTCAGGATACAGAAACTTAATATCCAGGGGGATCTGGTCTTCAGCAACTATCTAAAAATGGCTTTGGGTGGCTTGCTCTGACCTAACCCAAGAGTCCAAATTCAGATCCGCCATCCAAGGTGCTATTGAAAGATGTGCCCGATCAGGGTTTCTACTCAGGAGGATCATCCCCTCTTTTTATATTCTGACATTAAGCGGGCACTCAAAGCCACCGGGGCCCAGTCCTCCAAAGTAGTCTCTATAGCAGTCCTTAAAGGGATGGGGGGAGCCAAGCAGCCCAAAATCAAACGTAGGGGTGGGTAATCTTTTAAGAGCCAAGGAGGCTCATATTTTAACAAAGGCCTGAAGGAAGAGAGAGAGAGAAGGAAGAAACGAAGAGGTAGAGAAGGAAGGGAGGGAGAGAGAGGAAAGGAAGGGAGAGGGAGAGAAGGAAAGGAGAGAGAAGGAGGGAGCGAAGAGGTAGAGAGGAAGGGAGGGAGAGAAGGGAGGGAGAGAGAGGAAAGGAAGGGAGGGAGAGAGAGGAAAGGAAGGGAGAGAAGGAAAGAAGGAAGGGAGAGGAGGGAACGAAGAGGTAGAGAGGGAAGGGAGGGAGAGAGAGAAGGAAGGGAGAGAAGGAAGGAAAGAAAGACAGAAAAGCCAAAGCGTTCACCCAAAGAGCAGAGAAGAAAGGGCCTTTCTCCTTCCTTTGAACCTCGCTGGCTGGGCTGCCTCCCCTCACCCCCCCCCACACGTTTGGTTTGGACTACATCTCCCATCGTGCTCCCTGGCGAAGCCTGGCTTCGATCAAGGCGAGCGGGCGGAGGGGGAGAGAAAGGAAGCAAGAGAGCCTTCCCCGCATCCATGGGGGGGGGAAAGCGCGTTATGCCCAAGGAAGGATTGGCCGAGCGCCAAGGAAGGAAAGCAGAGCTGGAGACGAGTTGGGGGGGGGGGGAGAGAAAGGGAAGGAATTAGAGAAGGGCAGCTGGAAAGGAGGAGGAAAAATAAAGGAGGAATGCGGCCTGGTCTTTCTTCCCCCACCCCCCTCCCATCGACTTACCTGGGGGTCAACGCTAGTGGCAGACATCTCTCATGCGCCCTGAAATAAAGGGGAAGGGGAGCTGGGAGGGGGAAAGGGAAGAGGAGTGGAGGGGCGGGGCCAGGCCAGGCACGAGCGCGCGCGCTCTCTCTCTTTCCCTCCCTCCTTCCCCTCTTCCCCCCTCCCCGAGAAGGGGGCCTATGCGCACGCGCGGGGGTGCGTGGGAAGGCGGGGGGAGTGAGGAAAGGGGAGCGGGAGCGTTAGGTCAAGGGAAAGGAGGGAGGGGGGGGAAAGAGGGCCGCGCGCGCGCGCGCTGGCTCGTCGGTGCGCGCGCTCGTTTCTTCCCTCACATCCTTCGCCTCCACACACAGACACGAGATGAGGGGGACGGGGTGGGGGGAAGGGGGGAAAAAAGGCCAGCTGCTGTTGCTGCTGCGCGCTCGCCGGTCCTTCCTCTCGCTTTCCCCGTTTCTTAGCCTCCAAACTTCTGGATCCTTGCCTTTCCTTGGGGGGAAAAAAAAGAAAAACACGGAGAGGCCGGAAGGCAAAAGGAGACTCCCCCAGGCAGCCGAAGGAGCCTTCGAACTCCAATGGCGGCGAAGACCGGGCTCCGGTGACGTCAACGCCTCGGCTGCGCGGAGCATGCCGGGAAGGGGAGAAAGGAGAAAAAAAAAGCAAAGGGCCACCGCGCGCTCGCCGACGAAGAGTGGAGGGGGGAGGAGAGAGGAAGGCATCACCTACTGGGCATGCGCAAGAGCGAGACGGCCGTTAGGCCGAGAGGTCTTTGTAACGCAAGCCCTCCCAGATTTTAAGTTCCCGCCCAATCCTCCGTGGAGGTCGGGTGATTGGCAAGGCCGGCGGGTGGGCTCAAGAAAGAGTCGGAGCCAATCGGAATGACAAAAAAAAAAGCTGAGGGGGGGATATCATGGCCGATCTCTATCTCCCAAAATAACACACACACACACACACACACACACACCCATGTCTAACCTCCACACTCATTTTGAGGATGGGCGTGGGGAAATGGCTTCTTCCCCACATGAGGCTGCTTCCTTTTTGATATCGCTTGGCAGGTAGAGGTTCAACAGGTGTGCCCTGGCAATGTGGCCGAATGCTACCTGTTGAACTTTGGTTCCTCAGTAGTCCCGAGGAGCGAAAAAAAGGTTGCCTTTTTCTGGCCTTATTAAAGAGAACCAGCCGATGGTTGAGTTCACACAAAGAGCACACAAAGATGTAACTTGTATAACTGGATTTTTGGGATAAGGAAAAGTAAAGTCTTACACTTATGTAAGAAAAACCGAAAGTACACCTATAGACTGGGTGAAACCAGGCTTAATAGCAGTAACTGTGTGAGGAATTTTGGAGTCTTAGTGGGCAACCAACTAAATATGAACCAGCAGCGTGCAGCCAAAAAAGCCAACACAATCCTAAATTAACAGGGAGATACAATCAGGATTTAGGATTTAGGGTTTATTTCATTTATATGCCGCCCTTTTCCCCGAAGGGGACTCAGGGCGGCTCACAATTCAGTCCGGGAAGGGGTACAGACAGGGGGTAAAAAACAGACATAACAGTACACAATTTAAAAACACACATCAACCATACCATTCGAGAAGGGGGGCAGAAGCTTTTTAGCCCCAGGCCTGTCGGAATAGCCAGGTTTTAAGGGCTTTGCGGAAGGCCTGGAGGGTGGTGAGGGTTCGAATCTCCACGGGGAGTTCGTTCCAGACGGTCAAGATCAATCAAGATCAAGTGAGGTACTAATACTACTCTGCAAAGCCCTAGTAAGACCACACCTAGGATACTTCGTCCAGTTTTGATCGCCACACTATAAAAAAAGATGTGGAGACTCTAGAAAAAGTGCAGAGAAGAGCAACCAGGATGATTTGGGAACTGGAGGCTAAAACATAGGAAGAACGTTTGCAAGAACTGGGCTAATGGTGGGTTGCAGGCGGTACGCCCCGATACGGGCATACTAGTGCCTGCTGGGAGCATTGGGTACCATTCCAGTATGGTGCTCCGGAGGGCCCACCCGCACGGACACCCTTCTTACCTGTATTTGAGCTCTTCTGCGCATGCGCACAGAGTACGTTGCCTGCGTGATAGCAATAGCAATAGCAGTTAGACATATACCGCTTCATAGGGCTTTCAGCCCTCTCTAAGCGGTTTACAGAGTCAGCATATTGCCCACAACAACAATCCGGGTCCTCATTTTACCCACCTCGGAAGGATGGAAGGCTGAGTCAACCTTGAGCCGGTGAGATTTGAACAGCCGAACTGCAGATAACATTCAGCTGAAGTGGCCTGCAGTGCTGCATTTAACCACTGCGCCACCTCGGCACCTGATGCTCTGCCGAGAAGCTGGAGCATTGCAGGAGATAAAAACATGCACACGTGCAGTTGCAACGGGATCCGGAACCCACCACTGAACTGGGCATGGCTAGTCTAGTGAAGAGAAGGACCAGGGGAGACATGATAGCAGTCTTCCAATACTTGAGGGGCTGCCGTAGAGAGGAAGGGATCAAGCTATTTCCCAAAGCACCGGAAGGCCAGACAAGGAACAATGGGTAGAAACTGACCAAGGAGAGATTCAACCTGGAAATAAGGAGAAATGTTGTGACACTGAGATCAATCAACCAATGGAACAACTTGCCCTCGGAGATTGTGGGAGCTTCATCACTTGAGGCTTTCAAGAAGGAGGCTGGACTGTCATATGTCAGAAATGGTGTAAGCAGAGTCTCCTGCTTGAGGGGAGGTTGCACTAGATAACCTATGTAGGAAGTTATCACCCAGCCCTCTCCCAGAAAAATGAAATATCCTAGGAAATATTGAAAAGGCAGAATATTTCTCTGGATGTGAAAAGAAAGAAACATGTTTTTAAAAGACAGAATAGCTGCCTGTAGCTTCCTGCCCATCCCCACTTTGTCGATGGGCCATTAAGAAGGCCAAGCTGGTCCACTTTACATAATAAAGACTTCTCCACTTCAGCTCCAGGGGGATGGGATTAAAGCATGATAATATTGGCCACAACTCCCCACATGGCATCTGAGAACTCAACCAAACCTGGATTCAAAACACAGCCTAGAGAGTTGCCCCTGCATGGCCCCATGGGAGTCTGACAACCAATCAGAATACATTTCTTACACAGGGACAGGAAACAGAGAGGTGGGAAAAGCCTAGCAAGCCCCTCCCTCAGCCCTTCTCTTCTTCTCCACCAACAGTGAAGCATGTGATCACCTTTTCTGTTCAGGACTCAAGCCATGTGGTCTTGTCCACCATTAAACCATCTTTCCAAGCAGCCTCCATGTCTCCGGTGTCTTTTTCCCACTTGGAGCGAACCCAGAAGGACATTTCTTTCATCACCTATAACTGGGATGGCGAACCTATAGCACGAATGCCACAGATGGCATGTGGAGCCATTTGTCAGAGCACACAAGGTGTTGCCCTGTCAGCTGGCCAGTGCGCATGCATGCACTGGTCAGCTGACTTTGGCCTTCTTTTGAGGCCATTTTTCACTTTCCCCAGGCTCCAGAGGCTTTATAGGAGCCTGGGGAGGGTGAAAAGAGCCTCCTCCGCCCCCCCCCCCCCCCCGGAGACTCTCCAGAGGCTTCAGGCGCTTCCGGAGGGCAAAAAAACAGCCCTAAGGGCAAACCGGAAATTCAAGAACAGACTTCCGGTTTGCTCGTAGGGCCGGTTTTAGCCCTCCGGAGCCTTCAGAGACCTTCCGGAGGCTTCCCTGAAGGCTCTGGAAGGCAAAAAAACAACCTTATGAGTTTTTCATCCTCCACTATTATAACTCAATAGTGAGTTGGTGTTGAAGCCAAAGTATTAGCCAAGGAGAGTTGTACCCTTCATTTCAGCCAAAGCACCATATAACTTTTCTCCATACATACAATTAATTCACAGGAAAACGTATTACGTCCTGCTGGTTGGTATCAGGCTGCAAAGATCCAGAAGACTATTACTTGATAATAAAAAGCTAAAGAAGTTTTAGTTTCCTGCCTAGGCAGGGGGTTGGTCTAGAAGACCTCCAAGGTCCCTTCCAACTCTGCTATTGTATTGTATTAAGTTTATATCTCTTTGCTATCATTTCACTATCTGGATTCTTGCAGGCCAGATATAGTAATCCTGTATCATATGAGACTCTTTCCCCCCAGTAAGAGTAGAGGTAGTTCTCAACTTACAACCATTTCTTTAGTGACCATTCAAAGTTACAATGGCATTAAAAAAGGTGACTTATAGCAGTTTTTCCGATGACTGTTGCAACATCCCGCGGTCATGTGATCAAAATTTGGATGCTTAGCAACTGGCATGTATTTATAATGGTTGCAGCATCCTGGGATCATGTTTGCACCCTTTTGCACTGTGGGAAGTTATCACCCAGCCCTCTCCCAGAAAAATGAAATATCCTAGGAAATATTGAAAAGGCAGAATATTTCTCTGGATGTGAAAAGAAACATGTTTTAAAAGACAGAATAGCTGCCTATAGCTTTCTGCCCATCCCCAGCTAATGGGCCATTAAGATGGCCAGGCTAGCCCACTTTACATAATAAAGACTTCTCCTCACTGCAGCTGTAGGGGGAAGGGATATTACTCAACTGACCACAAGGCATCTGAGAACTCATCACAGCCTAGAGAATAGCCCCCTGCATGGCACCATGGGAGTCTGACAACCAGTCAGAATACATTTCTTACACAGGAACAGGAAACAGAGAGGTGGGACTGAACAGGGTATAAAAAGCCTAGCAAGCCCCTCCTTCAGCCCTTCTCTTCTTCTCCACCAACATTGAAGCATGTGATCACCTTTTCTGTACAGGGCTCAAGCCATGTGGCCCTGTCCAACAATAAACCATCTTTCCAAGCAGCCTCCATGTCTCCAGTGTCTTCTTCCCCACTTGGAGCCAAACCCAGAAGGACATTTCTTTCAACAGCACCCTGACAAAATCAATGGGGAAGCCAGATTTACTTTACAATCATGTTACTAACTGAACAACTGCAGAGATTCACTTAACTGGCAAGGGAAGTCCTAAAATGGGGTAAAACTCACTTCTCTTGTTTCGAAATGGAACTCGGGGGCTCAATTGTGGTCGTAAATCGAAGACTGCCTGTATTGGATTATTACAACCTGGCCTTCTCTTTATCAATGTGTGACCTGAGCAAATCAGCCAATGTAAAGCAACATCGGCAAATGTTTTAGGAAGGATTCTAATAGGAGAAAAAAAAAATCTTGACATTTCTGAACTTAAACCAATACTTGTGGAGAGAAAGTTATGAACAGTTGCCAATGTTCTGAGGTTTGAGGTAGATAGACCTTTCAGTCAAACACAAGGCATAGCTGTGGTCTTCTTTTAAATCTTACTTAATAGGCAAATACTAGTCATATAGTTTCTAAAAGTTTCCTGAAAATAATAATGTTATACTCTGTCCTTTGTGTCAAAAACCTTGTACGCTGCGAAACACTAGGCTCTTCGCTAAAATAGCACTTGGACAAAATGCTTTCGTTGTGCAAAACTGACAAAATATCCAGGACAAACATAAATGTCCATAACAAGATGTTTGGCCCCTGACTTGATATCATGAATTATTTGGGCAAAGGATAATGAATTGCTCCTTGAGTTTGCGCATCTTGAGTGCGTAAGGTTTCTTCTCTTATGCTGCTGTTCCTTCTCTTAAATTGAGTGTTGTCATTTGACTGGGGAACGGAACTAAATTCAGCATTTGGCAAATGAAAGATCAGTTTTTGGAGTAATAATTCAGCATGGCACGACAAAACCGCGCTTGTCAAAATAGCGGTGATAAAATCGCGTCGCTAAAGCCGCGACGTCATCACCGTGCGTCATCACCGCCGTGACAACAGCGCGGCAACAGAAGGGCACTTTAAAACGGCGCCGCGGCAGAAAGCCAATTTCAATTAAGATAAGGGTTAGGATTAGGTTTAGGGTTAGGTTTAGGGTACTTAGTGCTTGGGAATGCGCGGATTTGCCCTCCGCGATTATGTCATCACGGTAGGGTCGCGTTTTTCCTTAGCGCTTCGAATGGCGCGAATTAGTCTTCGCGCTTATGTCTCCGCGGATAAGGGCTTTGCGGATTTGTGGTGGAACCATAATTCAGCTATAGAAATAATGGGGACTATTTAACATTATAATTTAATCTAGTTCCCCTTCCTACTGGGGCCATTTCAGAGTGTCTACATTGAAATAAGTTTAAAACGGCATAGCCAACCCACTAAATTCCATGGCAGAATTAAGGTAGATATTTGATTACTCTAACCTCTAAACCACACCATAGTAGTTTATATCCATAAATCAGGCTTAAAAGTGGGTGCAGCTTTAAATGGCTCATTGGTTACACAAGTTAAGTAATTACCAGGGTGGGGTTAGGAATTTAAAGGCAGCCCAGAAGGCAGTGTTCTAGTTGTGCTTCTAGGTTGTGGCTGCTGAAGAAGGGGTTTTATATATATATATGTTCAGTTCCACTTAGGTAAGTATAAGAATAATAGCACTGTGTTCTGAATTATTTGCATTGTTGGTTTTAAGATTGAGGTGTAGCTGACTTGTTCCATAGGCTGCTACATAGTTAGCTTCCATATGTGTTTTTCCTGGATATAATTTACAACTTGTGCTACAATGCAGCTTGTTTCACAAGACAAAATTGGCCGGCTTTGTGCAATGAGCTTAACTGTGGTCCGTAAGACAGGCAAACTTTTAAGCCAAAGCACGCTAAGAGTTCAGTGCAATGTGCATACGTTGCAATTCCTCTACTGTAAATTGTGGTTTATTTGGTAAACCACAAGCTATGGCTTGTTCCAGCATATGAGGTAGGGTGCTATGTTTTGAGTAGGTGGTGGAAGTAATATTTAAAATTCTATTTTTTTTTGAAGGTGATAGCCTTGTTTTCAGATTTATTTATATATTTGTATGAGGTAAAAAAAACAAAATTGAGTTGAGTCGGATCGTTAAATGGATGTATCTGTCAATGCAGCTAACTGTCTTATTAAACACATCGTGGTTTGTTTGTCAAAAAGCAGATTCCTTTAAAAGGAACAGAGTGTTTCCCCTGTTTTTTTTTTCTTTTTTCTTTTGTGGAATTGGAAGCTGAAATATTCAATGAAAATCCTTTCTAAACTGTTCTATACATTTCATGCTTTTGTAAATGGAATAACCACTAAGCATGATTACTCAGAAAATGAGTCACCAAGTCACTGTCCTTTCCCCCCCCCTCCACCCCTCACCCCCCTGCCTGGTATTAACCATGTATACAAAGAATGAAAAGGTTAAAAACAAATTCTTTCTGAAAGGTTTTCCTGCAAGTTTTGGAGAGGACAATTGTCTCCTAATATACCCCACCCAGAAAACTGATTTTAGGCTTGAAGCTGTTTTTAAGGCTTGATTTTTTAAAAGCTTCTCTTTTTCTTCCTTCCCTCTCCAGGCCCAAGAAGAACTGGACAGAAAGACTGCCATTGTCCCCAACCCTAACAAATTGGCACGCTCTAGAAAACCCAGCATCCTTTTTGCATCTGCTGTTCAGGAGTCCGATTGGCCTCTGAGTTCAGAGTTTTCCAGAATTTACAGTGGGTAGAGTCAGAGAGGGTTTAGAAATGCAGGCTGCTCCGGTGTCAAAACATTTCGTCGCATCGGGCGTCCAGCTCGTTACGAATGTTTTGACTAGTCTCCTGTCCAGCAGCTGGGAAATGGGAGATAGCTTTTCTCCAGAGGGAAGCCAGGATGAAGGAAACAGCTCATCTTCAGAGGACACTCAGTGGACCCCTTTGCATTGGTCGAGATCCAGCATGCAGTCAGAGATTAAGCGTCTTCAGACATTTCAGCTCTGGCCAGCGAGCGTCCCTGTGGCTCCAACTGATTTGGCAGCCGCTGGTTTTTATTTTGTCGGCCCTGCGGACACCGTCCAGTGTTTCTGCTGTGGTGGGTTGTTGTACAATTGGGTAGCTGAAGAGGATCCTATGGTAGAGCACAAGAAATTCTTCCCATCATGTCTGTATGTCCAGGACAAAATTGTAGGAAATATCCAGCAGATGCCTTGGAGCGAAGAACACCAAGACTGTGTAGATGGGCAATTTCTTGGCATGCTACAAAGTTTAAATGTGGAGGAGAGCCCTGTAGGTGGTCAGCCAGAATACCCATATATGGAGACAGAAGGAGATCGGTTGGTGTCGTTTGAGAATTGGCCCTCTTATTCTCCAGTGTCTCCCCGGTTGTTGGCCAGAGCAGGCTTCTTCTATACAGGTATGTGGAGAACTGCTTTTGATGGGTATGACCCAGGTTCCATCTATGTTAATGCGTGGCACGACAAAACCGCGGTCCACTAAAGCGTGCCCGATTAAAGCGCGTACCTGACGTCATCAGCAGCGCGACAAATACGACCGCGGAGAAAAAAGGGCGCTTTAAAAAGCGCTTTTAAAGCAAGCCGATTCACGTAAAGGTAAGGGTTAGATTTAGGGTTAGGGTTAAGGTTAGGTTAAGGGTTATGGTTAGGTTTAGGGTTACGTTAAGCGTTAGGGTTAGGGTTAGGGTTAGGTTAAGGGTTAGCGTTAGGTTTAGCGTTAGGTTAAGGGTTAGGGTTAGGGTTAGGGTTAGGTTAAGGGTTAGGTTTAGGGTTAGGTTTGGGGGGGTTAGGGTAAGGTTTTCGCGTTAATTTTAACTTTACAGCGTGATGTTTTCGTCGCGCTGTGATGACGTCAGGTACGCGCTTTCGTCGAGCGCGCTTTAGTCTACCGCGGTTTTGTGGTGGAACCATGTTAATGTACGGCGTATGTTATTCCTGAATGCCCGGGAGTAGCTCATGAAACTGGTGGCCTTCATATTTTATTTTATTTTTAATTTATGTCTGCATTAAATCTGTATTTAAATTTATTTGTATCCCAGCTTTATAAATAATTCAAGGTGACGAATATATTTAAGATATATCTATATATCACAAGTTTCTCCTTTTTTCTCCATAAAAACAACCCTGCGAGGTGGGTTGGGCTGAAAGAGGGACTGGCCCAAAGTCACCCTGCTTGCTTTTGTGACTAAGTGGGAAGTTGAAACACACTTGGAAGGTTAAATGGGGGTTTACAGCAAGCCTGCTGCCTTAACCACTAACTTTTGTATAACTCAGAGAGGCATAACTAATGTCCCTGCCTCCTATTTTCCCCACAACAACCCTGTGAAGTGAATAAGAATAATTCGTGCAAAGTCACCTGGCTGGCTTTCATGCCTAAAGGAGGCCAAGAACTCACAATCTCTTCGTTTGTAGTCTGTGGCACTTTTGTTCCAATGGAGACATACAGTAAAAGTGTGCCGTTAAAAAGGAAAATTTACAGTTGCTGTTAGATGTGTCTACCGCAACCTGCAAATGGTTTCCTATTAAAGAGCAGAAAGTATAGTGTATTTGTATTATTGTATTTGTATTTATTTGTCTTGTATGCTGCCCACTCCCGAAGGACTCCGGGCGGCTCACAATAGACAAGGGAAGGGGAAATAACTAGACAAAGACAACACTTTATATAGTGTGGACTGTATGGGAAATTGTTTGCAATTTGGACCTAAGCCGTAGAGGCTTTGCAGACTTTCTCTTTCCTCTGGGAGGAATCCTTCCTTCCAGAGGTGCAGTACATCTCCCCATTCTCTTTTTAAGTATTTGGCACCCTATGGGAAATAATCCACAGCCGTAGCTTCGGTTGAATATTTATTGAATTTGTAAAGGTGCCCATCTCAACAAGTGACTTTGGCCAGTGAGCAATAACGCATACCAGAAAGGGAAGGATTTTTCCGTGGAAGGGAATTGACGGGTGCAGAATTTTCTCTAACCTGCCATCAGTTTTGAACTCTTAGGCGCACCGTTTTGGTGCAATGGTGTTGCAGGCTTGTGAGCACCTCTTGAAATCGCAAAACAAACTAAAATGGGGGATAATTCAGGCTTTTTGGTCACTAGGAATAGAATTCAGTCTGCCCGGCTAACCTCTGTTCTTCTCTTCCACCATTTCCCATGTTGGAATGTAGAGCCGAGGTGGTGCAGTGGTTAGAGTGCAGCACTGCAGGCTACTTCAGCTGACTGCAGTTCGGCTGTTCAAATCTCACCGGCTCAAGGTTGACTCAGCCTTCCATCCTTCCGAGGTGGGTAAAATGAGGACCCGGGTTGTTGGGGGCGATATGCTGACTCTGTAAACCACTTAGAGAGGGCTGAAAGCTCTATGAAGCGGTATATAAGTCTAACTGCTATTGCTATTAATTCAGCATGGCTTATATAGGCATTGGGGTTCTTTGTCCTGAGTGAAAAGTGAATCTGGCCTTGATGCACCTAAAGAGAGTGGATTCCCTGAATTCTGAACCAATTCTTCATCTCTGGACCCAGCCAGAAAAATCATAGCCATCAAAATAGCAATAGCAATAGCACTTATACACTGCTTCATAGTGCTTTTACAGCCCTCTCTAATTGTTTTGCCGAGTCAGCCTATTGTCCCCAACAATCTGGCTCCTCATTTTACCCACTTTGGAAGGATGGAAGGCTGAGCCAACCTTGAGCCTGGTGAGATTTGAACTGCAGTCAGCTGCACTGCTGCACTCTAACCACTGCACCACCTCGGCTATAGCAGGGGGGGTAGTAATTGATCCCTGCCGTAGTTTTAAATCTGAGTGGGGGTCCTGGCATCTTCAGGCATCTGGCAATGATTTTTTGGTTGTTTGTTTGTCTCTGTTGCTCTTGACCAGCCTGTGTTCTTTCGCCATGGATGTTTTCAGGTCAACAAGATTATGTGCGGTGTTTCTACTGTGATGGGGCGCTGAGGAACTGGGAAGAAGGGGACGATCCCTGGATAGAGCACGCCAGGTGGTTTCCAAGGTGATCCATTCTGAAGTACCTATGTTTCTTCCATCCCCCATGTCTTGTAGGAACTGACATAGGCAGACTCTTTTGAACCTGAGGTTGAAATGATCTTTTGGATGTAACCGATGATAGGGTGGGTGGGTGGGATTGGATTGAAGGATTGTGTTGCCAATGGCCCTTCCCCACCATTCAGTTAGAATTGAAGAAGCCTCTTAAATGAGAAGCAAAACACTTTTAAGGAAAAAAACAAAAACAAAGTCCAATTGGCTTTTGGGAAAGCACCTTGGGGACAACCAGGGCCTGGATGACTGAGAATCCCCATAGATAGATCCAATGGAAGATAACGTTTTATATCCTTCTGTTGCAATTTGATACTAAGTAACAAACAAATATTTACAACTAACCTTTTCTCAATCTTCTTCCTTACCCCTCTTACCCCCAACTTCCACAGATGTGCATTTCTGCTCCAGTCCAGAGGGAGAGATTTCATAGATCACACTCAACAATCTAATGTAATGTTGGTGAGTATGTCTGACTGTAGCTTAAATAATAGCTGATGCTGTTAAAATGTCTGAACATGTCTAACAGGGGCTCTCTTATCTTAGGTAAAGTGGCTGTCCTGGCATGTTGTATATCAAACACACAAAGGGGTTGGAAGGGGTTCCTTCTTTCCAGGGGTGGGTTCCTGCCAGTTCTAAGCTCTTCTATAGAAGAGGTTCCACAAATCTACAGTGCCGTTTAGAACTGGTTCCAGTTGCCTTCCCCCCGCTCGTCCGCACATCATCAAGATGAAGAGCAAGAGGAGGAATTCTGGGAGTTGAAGTCCACAAGTCTTAAAGCTGTCAAGTTTGAACACCCCTGGGGGGGCATTCTAAAGGGTTAGGGGTGCAAGGGTCTTGTAACTTGACAGCTTTAAGACTTGCGTGGTTCAAATGCCAGAGTTCCTGAGCCAACATGACTGGAGGAGGAATTCTGGGAGTTGAAGTCTACAAGTCTTAAAGCTGTCAAGTTTAAACACCCCTGGGTTTTTTTTTCTAAAGGGTTAGGGGTGCAAGGGTCTTGTGACTTGACAGCTTTAAGACTTGCGTGCTTCAAATGCCAGAGTTTCTGAGCCAACATTTTGGTTGCTAAGCAAGAGCGTTGTTAAGTGAGTTTCACCACATTTTACAAGTTGGCCACACCCACCCAGTCACATGGCTGGCAAGCCACTCCCACCAGGCCACATGGCTGGCAAGCCACTCCCACCCGGTCACATGGCTGGCAAGCCACTCCCACATAGCAGGCCACACCTACAGAAGAGGTTCTAAAAAATTTTGAAACCCACCACTGCTTCCTTCCTTCCTTTCTGAGATATATCCAAGGTGGGTTTGGAGTTTGGCACCAGGGATGGGGTGGCAGTTTGTCATCTAGGAAGTTTTGGAAGCTTTTACAGGGCAGCTAACTGGATGCAAGGTTCAAGTTGGGTTCCAGGGAGCAAGTCAGCTAGTGGCTGCTGTTATGTCCTCCTTCCTGCATAGTGACATCTTGACCAAACTGCTTGAATCCGAGAGCCGAGGTGGCGCAGTGGTTAAATGCAGCACCCTAGGCTACTTCAGCTGACTGCAGTTCTGCAGTTCGGCTGTTCAAATCTCACCGGCTCAGGGTTGACTCAGCCTTCCATCCTTCCGAGGTGGGTAAAATGAGGACCCGGATTGTTGTTGGGGGCGATATGCTAACTCTGTAAACCGCTTAGAGAGGGCTGAAAGCCCTATGAAGCGGTATATAAGTCTAACTGCTATTGCTATTGAATCCATCAGTAAGCTGGCAGTGGAATTCCCCAAGACTGATAATATTCCTGGGAGACTTTAATTGGATTCGTGACTGATATGGCTCAGGGGTTCGTGACCTTTATGACAGCCATAGACCCAATGAAGTTGCTGAGGGCCCCACACCCACAGGTGGTCCTGTTCTTTTTTTTTTTTTTTTTTTTTTACTCCAAGCAGCTGCAACAAGATCAAAAAGTGAAGGATATTACGATCACTTCTTTATCATGTTCAAATCTCTCTCTAATTGCTGTTTGGGTGGCTGATGCTGCCCTTCCATGTAGGGAGGTAAGAGTTATTACCATGATGGTGAACCTATGGCCCTCTCTGTGGACAGGCGAGCCGTCACCCAGCTCAACTCCACCGCGGATACGTGCCCGCCTCCTTCCGGCCAGCTGATTTCTGCCGTGCATGTGGGAGACGCGCATGCATGCGCAGAGAGGGTGTTACACGGGCATGCGCGGGGTATGTGGCGTGCCCCCTCTGTGGCCCGTTTTTTTTATTTTAGGAGGCTTCAGGGAGGCCTGCTAGGCCCCAAATAGGCTGTGGGGTGTGGGTGTGGCCCAAAACAGGGTGGGGGGGGGTCGCGTGGATGCACGGGGGCAGGAGGAGCATGGGGGGGGTCATGCAGGTATGCACAGGAGGTGGGGCACATTACATTTGTTGGAAGAAATGTCCTTCTGGGTTTGGCTCCAAGTGGGGGAAAAGACACTGGAGACACGGAGGCTGCTTGGAAAGATGGTTTTAATGGTGGACAGGGCCACGTGGCTTAAGTCCTGAACAGAAAAGGTGATTGCATGCTTCAATGTTGGTGGAGAAGAAGAGAAGGACTGAGATGCTGAGACCCTGATTTTATGCCCTCTCTGGCCTTTGATCTTGAGCTTGTATTCTGATTGGTTGTCAGACTCCCATGGGCCCATGCAGGGGCAACTCTCTAGGCTGCGTTTTGAATCCACGTTTGGTTGAGTTCTCAGATGTCATGTGGGGAGTTGGGTAAAGGACCAATATTATCATGCCTTAATCCCATCACTCTGAAACTGAAGGGGAGAACTCTTTATTATGTAAAGTGGACTAGCTCAGGCTTTAATGGCTCATTGACAAAGGGGGATGGGCAGGAAGCTATTCTGTCTTTTAAAACATGTTTCCTTTCACACCAAGAGAAATATTCTGCCTTTTCAATATTTCCTAGGATATTTCATTTTTTCTGGGAGAGGGCTGGGTGATAACTTCCATTACGGGTATGGGCACCCGTGTGTGTGCTGTCACGCGCGCAATTTCGGCACGCGAGAGCAGAAAGGTTAGCCGCCACTGACCTATTAAATTGGTCTGTTCTGGTTGACTAATGCTCTGGGCGGATTCCAAAACCATTTTTTCCCCCCTGTTTAGCCTATGAAGGCCTTTGTCCCCTGTCTGGAAGGGAGATGTGATAAGGATCTCAGATTGGATTGCTCCCATATGACCTTTGGGTTTCCCAGGTTTTGTGATGAGTTTCAGGGGATTAAAAAAAAAAAGATACTCTGAGAACCATTTGATAAAAACACACACTACTATACTGAAGTCCTACTGTGTTAAGAATTACACAGCAATTAGAACAGCAAAATGCATTTCTTCCGTCCACAGATAGTTGATTAGCAGTTCTGTTGAAAGTGACTAATTCTTTATTTGAGGGTCACAAGACTATTGACAAATGTTCTAGGCATTGGACAAACACTCTCAGATCTGCTCTGAGTTAACCGGTGACTGATCAGGCCCAAAGGGACAGCCGTGTCACTTAGGAAATGATTGACTCTTTGTCAACAGGGCCTGTTAATTCAGGCACTTGTGATTTAGATCTATGTCCCTCTGTTTGACGGACTCCCTGGAAATGTGTGGTTGGATCTGGGCTGTGATAAGTTAATTTTTAAGACAGGAGACAGTTATGCCTGTCTTTGAAGGAAGCAGCGGTGAGGCCTGTCCTGAAAAAGCTTTTGCTGGGTACAATAGTTCTGGAGAATTTTCATCCGAGCTCCAAGCTTCCCTGTTTGAATAAGATTGTTGAGAAGGTGATTCCATTGCGGCTCTAGAAAACACTGGAAGAAGGGGATTATCTGGACCCATTTTAATCAGGTTTCAGGCTGGGACATCCTATGGAGAAAGCACTGGTTATCCTTGTGGATCTTTGGTGGAGCTGGGATGGGGATGGACGGTGCAATTATACTGATTGTTCTTGATCTCTTTTGATACCATGATGGTTCAAGTATCCTCCTGGAAGGTCTAAGGCAGGGCTGCCAAACTCATGGGCCGGATATGTCACACACTGGCCACACCCACACCCAGTTTAGTGAAGGGGGAAAAGCCCTGATATGTCACTGATGCCACTGTGACGACGTGAGTTTGACACCCCTGGTCTAAGATGTTGTGGCCTGCAGAGCTGATAGCAGATTCGGACAGTGAGGAAGTTGGGGAGGAACATGGGCCAGTCCTGGAGTCTGGGGAAGGCTCTGATGAGGGCTCCATGTTGGAGGCATAGATGGGTCCAGGGCCGTATGCCAGTTATCAGCTGCCTTGACATCAGTGAGGCAGAGGAACAGCTGGAGCCTGTTCCCAGTGTGCACATGCGCAGAGTTGCCAGATGAAGGGAACAGCTAAAGAACAAGGGCCGACTTGGGAGTAAGTAAGGCCACAGGTGGACAGTGAATGGCCCCTCCCATAGGGAATAAAACAGGAGCGAAGGGGGAGTGGAGTTTGCAGGAGACCATTCGTTCATTCCTGCATCCTTGCCAAGTAGTGCGGCATCTGAACGATATCAGCCCGGCCGCTCTCCAAGCCTGATAAAGGTCGGTAATTGTGAACTATCTTGAAAGACTGTGCGGAGAGGAAAGACTTGGCTGGAGAGGAATTCAGTGTAAATTAAATAAAAGGGGTTTATAGGGACGAGGACTCGGCTTAATGCTGCTGGGGAAGCCTAGTAGGTCAGAACACAAGGCTTTGAGAATGGGAGATGTAGTGGTTCTGTTCTTTCTCTGTGGCTGTGGAGATTCAGCCAATGCTTCTAGTTTACATGGTGCATCAGGACCCAGTGTTCTCACCCTTCTCCTTTAATATCTATATGATAAGATCATCCTATGCCAGTGTTTCTCAACCTTGGCGACTTTAAGTCCTGTGGACTTCAACTCCCAGAATCCCCCAGCCAGCTATGCTGGCTGGGGGATTCTGGGAGTTGAAGTCCACAGGACTTAAAGTCGCCAAGGTTGAGAAACACTGTCCTATGCTATAGGGATGTAGTGCACTGATGATATTCAGAGTTACAGATGTATAATATCTGTATAACTTGACCAAATGAGTCTGTCAGGGTCTTGCCCCAGTGACTGGAAGCTGCTTACATCTGGATGAAGAGGCTTAAACTCAATCCGGAAAAAAAGGACCAGTGGTTATGAGCGCACAGTTCTTTGGGTGCTGCATATTTTCCATGTGGGTAATAAATCAGGTGGGAGCATCTCTTTGCTCACATGGATTATTGCAATAGCAATGGCAATAGCAGTTAGACTTATATACCGCTTCATAGGGCTTTCAGCCCTCTCTAAGCGGTTTACAGAGTCAGCATATTGCCCCCAACAACAATCCGGGTCCTCATTTTACCCACCTCGGAAGGATGGAAGGCTGAGTCAACCCTGAGCCGGTGAGATTTGAACAGCCGAACTGCAGAACTGCAGTCAGCTGAAGTAGCCTGCAGTGCTGCATTTAACCACTGCGCCACCTCGGCTCTATATTGCAATTAATTCTGTATGCGGAGCTATCTTTGAAGACCATTTGGAAGATGGTCCAGAATTTTAGGGACTGGAGTGGTGCAGTGGCCTAGAGGTAGAGATTTTGCCCCACAATCAGAAGGCTGTGAGTTCGATCCTAGATAGAGGCAGATGTTTTTCTCTCTGGGTATACTGAGAATATACTGTATGTGCTGAACAAAACTCTGTATTGGTGACCGGAAGGGCATCCGGACCATTAAAAACCACTCTGCTAGCGCCATTCGCTTGCCCAGACTCCACTCCGCAAGGGATTATGGGGTGATGATGATTTTAGGGACTCTTTCATATTTCTGCCATCCCGGTAAGATCTGACAGCATCATAATCTTTCGTGTCCTTTTTGTTAAGCAATGGTATCTAATGGGACCTAGGGAGTGTGTTTTCTCTGGCACCACACTTGTCCTTTGGAAAACAAAATATCCCTCCCCCACTTGCCCCAGAACTTTAGACTGCCCCAACCTGCAGGACTTTAAATAATCTCTGAACATCTGTATTTTCCCGAGACCTTGGAATGGGTCATGGAGTTGCTCAACAGGCATTTAGTAAAGTACACACAGCCCACGACCTACTGTTGAAAGAAATGTCCTTCTGGGTTCAGCTCCAAGTGGGGAAAAAGACACTGGAGACATGGAGGCTGCTTGGAAAGATGGTTTATTGTTGGACAGGGCCACGTGGCTTGAGCCCTGAACAGAAAAAGTGATCACATGCTTCAATGTAGGTGGAGAAGAAGAGAGAAGGGGCTGAGGAAGGGGCTTGCTAGGCTTTTTATACCCTGTTTAGTCCCACCTCTCTGTTTCCTGTTCCTGTGTAAGAAATGTATTCTGATTGGTTGTCAGACTCCCAGGGTGCCATGCAGGGGGCTACTCTCTATGCTATTTTGAATCCATAGATGAGTTCTCAGATGCCATGTGGTCAGTTGAGTAATATCCCTTCCCCCTACAGCTGCAGTGGAGAAGTCTTTATTATGTAAAGTGGGCTAGCCTGGCTAGTCTTAATGGGCCTATTGACAAAGTGGGGGTAGGCAGGAAGCTACAGGCAACTATTCTGTCTTTTAAAACATGCTTCTTTTTACATCCAGAGAAATATTCTGCCTTTTCAATATTTCCTAGGATATTTCATTTTTCTGGGAGAGGGCTGGGTGATAACTTCCCACACTACAGTCATTTGTTTATAGTCACCATTCAAAGTTACAACAGCACTGAAAAAAATGACTGATGACTGTTTCTCCTACAACTGTTGCAGCATCACCTGATCAAAATTCAGAGGCTTGGCAATTGGCTCATATTTCTGACGGTCACCAGGCCCCCCGGGGGTCATGGGATCGATCCCCTTTTGCCACCTAACAAGCAAACCAGTAGGGAAGCCGGATTCACTTAACAGCCGCGTTACTAACTTAACAACTGCGGTGGATTCACTTAACAAGAAAGTGTGGAAAGAAAGGTGGTAAAATGGAGCAAAATTCACTTAACAACTGTCTGTTTTAGCAGTGGAAATGTTGGACTCAGTCGTAGTTGTACGTTAAGGACTCCCTGTATGCCTGTTAGTCTTGTTTTATACTGTATCTTTGCTGTTACAGTCAGTGCCGGATTTTCCTATAGGCTAACTAGGCTTCAGCCTAGGGCCTCAAGATCAAGAGGGGCCTACATTCAAATTGTTAGCAAAATCAAAATTACACTATTCTAAAAACAGTGAACACTAAAACACTGAACCGAAAATAAGGAGAAATTCTACGCGTATGACTAAGAAACAAACATAAAAATGTATTGGTTAAGATCGTTCCAGCGCCGCGGCAGTTGGGGAGCCCGCCCACGTTCCCGGCAGCGGCTGTCGGATGAGAGGCGCGGCCGCTCCCAGTAGCCGCCCCGTCGACGCGGAGCCCACCAGCGGCCAGGCAGGTGAGGGCGAGGGGGCCGAGCCGGGCAGCTGAGCGCAGCAGGGGAGGCGGCTGGCCTCGCTGCCTTTGCCGCAGAGCAGAGCCGCCCTCCGTCGGGAGGCCAGCTATATATATTGATATATATTGATATATATCACAGTAATGATGTACTTTATTGTCTCTCGTGTAATTTACAAACTTAAAAATGGGAGGTGAAAGGGCCTCATAAGTGGAATAGCCCAGGGCCTCTTTTCATCTGAATCCGGCCCTGGTTACAGTTAATCTTTTGTTTTGTTTTTAATATTTGCTTTTAATCTCTATGCCATTTAGAACCTGTGAGCTTGGTGGCTGTATATACCTTAGTAATTAATGCAGTTTTCTCCTCGGTGACACCTATCTTGTCTTGGTTTTCAGGAAGAAAACTTGCATTGGTCTGAAGACTATTCTGAAAGCTCTCGTGGTAGGTGCTCTTACGGAAAAGAGGTTTTAAGTCTTGCTTCATTTTGGTAACATTATCCTTGGTGCTGACCTCTTAGGCAACTGTCTTTTAACATCAGGAGGACACCACAGCACTATTTACACAGTATCCCACAATCGTACATTTTAGACTTAATCTAGTTCAGTGGCAGTCAACCTGGTCCCTACTGCCCACTAGTGGGCGTTCCAGCTTTCATGGTGGGCGGTAGGGGTTTGCTGTGCTTTATAAATTTTATAAAGTAAAGTTACTTCCCTACTTTATCAATCACCATGACTGTGGAGCCGGTGGGCGGTTAGAAAATTTTACTACTAGCAGAGCAGAGGTGGGTTCCTACCAGTTCGCACCAGTTCGGTAGAACCGGTTCGTCAAATCTACCGAACCGGTTAGAAGAGGTTCCACCAGTGGACCCAGAAAGCAGGCCACACCTAATTTTTTGAAACCCACCATTGACAGACAGACAGACAGACACACACACACTCACACACTCACACAGAGAGAAAAAGAGAAAGAGAAAGAAAGGAGAAAAGAAATAAATAAAAAAAGAAAGAAAAAGTGTGAGAGAGATGTAAGAAAAAAAAGGAAAAAGAGACAAAAGGAAGAGAGAGAGAGAAAGAGAGAGAAAGAGAGAACACATGGGCGGCAAGCCACTCCCACCAGGTCACATGGCCGGCAAGCCATTCCCACAAAGGAGGCCACACCCACAGAGTAGGTTCGGAAAAAGTTTGAAACCCACCACTGTAGCAGAGATACAAAAGTGGGCAGAAGGTATAAAAAGGTTGGCCTCCCCCTGATCTAGATGGATGGATTACTTATTTCCACCCTATAATGTACATTTTTAGTTTCAGCAACAGTATATGAGTGGGATTTTTTAGTATCAGCAACAGGCAGTCCTTCACTTTACAACTTAGAGCCTTTCAAACAGCATTGGGGGGAAAAAAACTGACTTGAAGTTGGTTCTCACACTTCAAGCTATTGCAGCAGCCCTACAGTCATGCAACCAAAATTCAGCCCCTTGGCAATTGTATTAATGATGGTTACAATGTGGGTGGGGAGGGGTGTCATCATGTGATCATCATTTACAACCTTCCCAGATATTTTCCAGCAAGTGAATAGCAATAGCAGTTAGACTTATATACCGCTTCATAGGGCTTTCAGCCCTCTCTAAGCGGTTTACAGAGTCAGCATATCGCCCCCACAGTCTGGGTCCTCATTTCACCCACCTCGGAAGGATGGAAGGCTGAGTCAACCTTGAGCCGGTGAGATTTGAACCGCTGAACTGCAGATAGCAGTCAGCTGAAGTGGCCTGCAGTACTGCACCCTAACCACTGCACCACCTCGGCTCTGAAGTCATTGGGGGAAGCAAGCCTGATTTGCTTAACAACCACAGCGAAAAATGGTCATACAATTGCTCACTTAACAATGGAAATTCTGGCCCCAATTGTGGTTATAAGTTGAGCACTCCCTGTGTAGAAAGAATAATTCTCACTCTTTAGAAGCTGCAAACACAATCTATTGTCCAAAAACACAGTATGCAAATATTAGAGCTCAGGGAAGGGGGAACATTTATGAGTAGCGCAGCACAAAGATGGGTATTAAACCTGAAGGAGATAAGATGGCAGGGCTAACTATTGTGAGAATTTAGGCAAGAATATCAATTCCAAAAAAAGAGGAAAGCTAGAAGCAAAAATACCCCCATTAGCTTGGTTTGTTTGATCATATAGCATTTGCTATTTAACTGCAATGGGAGCCAGTTTGCCCACCCCTGATTATTGTGGTGCAAAATGCTCTCTTGGTGGGTTTTCCCCCATTCTGATATGGGCCTGAAGCTGACCTACAAGAGATGGAAGCTCTTATCCAACTGTGTTTGAACAAGGCCCATATTTGCTTTGGACACTTTGCAGAGGTAGGTTTCTGCTAGTTTGCCCCCGATCGGGTGAACAAGTAGCGGTGGTGGGAGGCTCCACCCACTCACCCACCTGGACGCTTCTGCGCATGCGCACGGTGCGCGCACGAGCAAACCAGTAGTAAAATAAATTGAAACCCACTGGCACTTTGGGATCAAATTAGTAGCCAAGCAGAAGGCACAAGACTCTCGACTCTCATCTGCTCTGATCATACAGTAATGTTTGTAATGCTCAGAATGCATATTGAGTCATTTCTACTGGGAAACCACTTCTGGGCGTTGGGCCTGAGGTGGGGGAAAAAATAAAACTCGGGGTTTTGTTGTTAGAGAAATGACTAGCCTATATTATTATGTAAAAGCAAAAAGTTGAGACTGTGTGTTAATATCTTATTCTACCTGGTTCCACCACAAAACCGCGGTAGACTAAAGCGTGCTCGACGAAAGCGCGTACGTGATGTCATCACAGTGCGACGAAAACAGCACGCTGTGAGCGGGAAACTTAAAAATAACACGAAAACCTTACCCTAACCCCCCAAACCTAACCCTAAACCTAACCCTAAGCCTAACCCTTAACCTAACCCTAAACCTAACCCTAAGCCTAACCCTTAACCTAACCCTAAACCTAACGCTAACCCTTAACCTAACCCTAACACTAACCCTAACGCTTAACGTAACCCTAAACCTAACCCTAACCCTTAACCTAACCCTAACCCTAAACCTAACCCTTACCTTTATGTGAATCGGCTTGCTATAAAAGCGCTTTTTAAAGCACCCTTTTTTTCCCGCGGTCATATTTGTCGCGCTGCTGATGACGTCAGGTACGCGCTTTAATCGGGCGCGCTTTAGTGGACCGCGGTTTTGATGGGTCACGATTCTACCTTGCTAAAAGGAGTTGCAAGTCAATGCTTTTCTTTCTTTTTTGGCTTTTCACTCTACACTTTTCCTCTTTCTTTTTTTTCCCTCCCTCACTTTCCCTTTACTTTCATTTTTCTTTGTATTTTATATTTTGATAAACTAATAATAATTGAAATACTAAAAAGAAGAATGCTTATTGAGGTAAAGATCAGGGCATTGTGGGACAGTTTAGTATAATGGGATGCTGAAGCTTGGAGAAACAAGTTTTAAAGCCCTCATTGGAGTATCTCTTCATTCTTGTTCTTTTCCTTAAGCTAGACGCAGTATATATGCCTGTAAAATCTTGCTCCTCACGGCCGCATTAAGCACACTTCAGTGTCCTTGTGTTTTCTGTGACTTCCCCGGAGATTTTTGTCCCACAATTTTTTTTGAACACCGAATCACCTCTGATTTAAATGTAGTTGTTGACCTGACCCCTTGGTCCTTTTTAAAAAAAATCCTGGCTTAAATCATGTGGGGTGATTGTAACACTTGACATGCTGTTAAAAGCCTCGTGCAGACTAAGGCCATCTCCAAAGATGAGCCAACTAGTGATTTCCAGAGCATGTTTGTTACGTAAAAGGTATTAGTAGAATGACAGCATGGGGGTCTCTCTAAAAAGAGTATATGTTTCCGTTATCAATCAGACCTGTTTAAAAAAACCTTCCACGGACAAAGAGGTGTAATTCTCTTAATAAGTCAGTATTCTCTGCAAGTAAAAACATTTTCACCATGGACACTACACAACGCCATTCTTTCCATCTGTATTATGTCATTTAGCTTATCTCTGAGCAAAAACTGGAAAATTCTCTCTTTACCAGAGGAGCAAAACAAAGGTTCCCATTTTTGTTTGATGCCAATAAGTGTAGGTATCTCAAATGTGCCTTTAAAAAAAAGGCAACTGGATTGTTGTTTGAGGAAAAAGACATTTGAGAAGCAGATAAGAAGCGAAGCATCTACTTTTTCCTAAAAAACCATCCAGTTGCCTTTTTTTAAAAAAGCATCGTTGAGACAACTATGACCTGGAAGACTAACAATCTCCATAGACAAAAGTGTAAGTAAATTTCTCCCATCTTGAAAGCTGCATTGCCACACTGGCTTGCAGTTCACAGATTATTTTTTATTTATTAGATTTGTAAGCTGTCCATTGCCCATCAAAATTAGATTATTTGTGTGTGTTTGCAAATATATGGAGTGATATGGACTAGGTCAGCCCACTCTTAATGGGAGAAAATGGAGAGAATATTTGCACTGAAATACTTGATTGGAATAAACAAACTCAAAAGTTCCACATAAGGTAACAAAAAAAAAAGCTTTGGGATGTAAGCCTTAAATACAATAGCAGAGTTGGAAGGGACCTTGGAGGTCTTCTAGTCCAACCCCCTGCCTAGGAAGGAAACCTTATACCGTTTCAGACAAATGGCTATCCAACATCATCTTAAAGACTTCCAGTGTTGGGGCATTCACAACTTCTGGAGCCAAGTTGTTCCACTGATTAATTGTTCTAACTGTCAGGAAATTTCTCCTCAGTTCTAAGTTGCTTCTCTCCTTGATTAGTTTCCACCCATTGCTTCTTGTTCTACCCTCAGGTGCCTTGGAGAATAGTTTGACTCCCTCTTCTTTGTGGCAACCCCTGAGATATTGGAGCACTGCTATCATGTCTCCCCTAGTCCTTCTTTTCATTAGACATACCCAGTTCCTGCAACCGTTCTTCATACGTTTTAGCCTCCCGTCCCCTAATCATCTTTGTTGATTTGATTTGATTTGATTTGATTTTATTGAAATTTGTAGGCCGCCCTTTTCCCTGAGGGGACTCAGGGCGGCTCACATAAAATCAGGGAAGGGGAAATGCAAACAGTAACATAGACACATATAATAAAAACAATAGGCAACATGCATTCATCATTCGGGAGGGGCAACTATCTTTATCCCCAGGCCTGACGGGCTAGCCAGTTCTTCAAGGCTGTGCGGAAGGCCTGGACGGTGGTGAGGGTACGAATCTCCACGGGGAGTTCGTTCCAAAGGGTCGGGGCTACTACTGAGAAGGCCCTCCTCCTTGTGGTTGCCAGCCGACACTGGCTGGCCGATGGAATACGGAGGAGGCCCAATCTGTGTGATCTAATTGGTCTCAGGGAGGTAATTGGCAGAAGGCGGTCTCTCAAGTATCCAGATCCACTACCATGCAGGGCTTTATGGGTGACTAATAGCACCTTGAAGTGCATCCGGAAATCGACAGGTAGCCAGCGCAGCTCGCGGAGGATAGGTGTAATGTGGGTGAACCGCGGTGCACCCACAATCGCTCGCGCGGCCGCGTTCTGTACCAGCTGAAGACGCCGGATGCTCTTCAAGGGCAGCCCCATGTAGAGCACATTGCAGTATTCCAGCCTAGAGGTCACAAGGGCCCGAGTGACTGTTGTGAGTGCCTCCCGATTCAGGTAGGGTCGCAACTGGCGCACCAGGCGAACCTGGGCGAATGCCCCCCTAGCCACAGCCGTCAAGTGATGGTCAGACGATAGCTGTGGATCTAGGAGGACTCCCAAGTTGCGAACCCTCTCTGAGGGGTATAGAATTTGACCCCCCAGCCTGAGAGATGGAATATTGGTGGAATCTTTGGGAGGGAAACACAACAGCCACTCGGTCTTTTCTGGGTTGAGCACAAGCTTGTTAACCCTCATCCAGTCCATAACAGCCTCCAGGCCTCGGTTCATCACGTCTGCTGCTTCATTGAGTTGGCACGGGGCGGACAGATACAATTGAGTATCATCCGCATATTGATGGTATCTGATCCCGTGCCTGCGGATGATCTCTCCCAGCGGTTTCATGTAGATGTTGAATAGTAGGGGGGATAAGACCGAGCCCTGAGGCACCCCATATGTTAGGGGCCTAGGGGACGATCTCTGCCCCCCCACTAACACCGACTGCGACCTGTCCGAGAGGTAGGAAGAGAACCACCGCAGCACGGTGCCTCCCACTCCCACCTCCCGCAGTCGTCGCAGAAGGATACCATGGTCGATGGTATCGAAAGCCGCTGAGAGGTCAAGGAGAACCAGGATGGAGGAGAATCCTCCATCTCTGGCTCTCCAGAGATCATCGGTCAATGCGACCAAAGCGGTTTCTGTGCTGTAACCGGGTCTGAAGCCTGACTGGAAGGGGTCAAGATAGTTTGCTTCCTCCAAGGACCGTTGGAGCTGAAAGGCCACCACCTTCTCAACAACCTTCCCGAGGAAGGGAAGGTTGGAGACTGGGCGATAGTTATTAAGAACAGCTGGATCCAGAGATGGTTTCTTTAGGAGGGGTCTCACCACCGCCGCTTTCAGTGCGGCGGGGAAGTTCCCCTCCCGAAGAGAGGCGGTCACAACCGCCTGGATCCAGCCTCGTGTCACCTCACTACTGTTAGTGACCAGCCATGAGGGACACGGATCCAGTACGCAGGTGGAGGCACTTACAGCCCTCATGGCCTTGTCCACATCCCCGGGGGTAACATCCTGAAACTCAACCCAGAGATGTTCCACCTGATCCTCTTGTGCCTCGGCTGGAACTGCGGGGATGGAGATAATTTAAAATCAAGGGAAGGATCTTGTTACTTCTGGCGAGTATTTCAACACAAAGCACATATTCAGAAGTTTCTTCTGATGGCATCCTTGGCTAGGAGCCGAGGTGGCGCAGTGGTTAAATGCAGCATTGCAGGCTACTTCAGCTGACTGCAGTTCTGCAGTTCGGCGGTTCAAATCTCACCGGCTCAAGGTTGACTCAGCCTTCCATCCTTCCGAGGTGGGTAAAATGAGGACCCGGATTGTTGTTGGGGGCAATTTGCTGACTCTGTAAACCGCTTAGAGAGGGCTGAAAGCCCTATGAAGCGGTATATAAGTCTAACTGCTATTGCTATCCTTTGAAGATTGTAGGAAAATGTCTAGGCACATTCTCAGTCATCCAGGTCATGTTTGTCCCCAAAGGTGCTTTTTCAAAAGGCAACTGGGTTTTTCTTTGTTTTTCCTTGAAGACGTTTCGCTTCTCATCCAAGAAGCTTCTTCCGTTCTCATCCATCTTCATGGATGAGAATGTGAAACATCTTCAAGGAAAAGCAAAGAAAGTCCAGTTGCCTTTTGAAAAAGCCACTTTGGGACAACTGTATAGCTACTTATTTTAGACAACTTCGGCAAATGTCTTTGAGACACACATTTTCTTTTGAACTAAGGCAGTTCTAAGCGTTGTCTTTTAATGCTCTCTCTTCTTCTCCACATATTCATCCAGAGTCTATGGAAAGAGGACCTGATCCTTGGAGAGTGAGAAGAGAGGCACAAGCAGAAAGCTCCCGTGAGCCAGGTAAAAGATTCCTGCAGGTGGAGAAAAAATGGCAAAGAAAAAGTAACAAGTTCTGTTACTAGTAGCAAACGCTAGTAGAAATTACTATTATTTGCTACTAGTATATCTGATCTGACCCCCTCTTCCGTCCAGTAACGAATGCCGAGACAAGCTTAACTGGAATGTACTTTAATAGCAAGACACCAAAACCTCGGTGGCTGAAAGCCAAGCAGAACAAACAGATAAGGACCTTGGCAGCAACTCAGACAAACTCAGGCAGCAATAAAGACAGATAAGGCTTGGTAGCAATCCAGCCTGCCAAGCTCATAGTAATGTCCTCTGACATTCAATCCTGTGTTGACTCCTGCAAAGAGGGCCGTGTGCACAAGTAGCTTTTATAGTCTGGAGAGGAGCCTAATGACCACCAGCTTAGTACAATCACCTGTAATTGCGTAATTGTTCCTGACGCCTAGTAGCTCTTCGATGGCGTGCATCCAGGAAGAACTCACTACTGGCCTCCGGCTCACTATCCCTTGTCTCTTCCCCACTGGTCCAAGGCTCAGGTGCCTCCTGGTGGCCAACCAGCCTCCCTGCACCCTGCTCAGAGTTGGAACCCTGTCCAGGGTCCTCCACATCCTCCAGAGCCGACTCAGAGGGCCCCTCGCTGTCGGAGTCTGGTGGCAGCTCCAACGGCACCTGCTGGGCCACAACATATATCTATTGGAAACATAACAACTGATAGCAGAAAAAGACCTAGTGGTTCCTTGAGTCTGCCCTTTGAGAGTTTTTCTTTAAATTTTAAATTTTATTTTTTTAAATGTTTGTCAGATGATGGGCATGTGTATATCCCAAGCACATTTCAACGCAGCTACTGATGATTGACCTACTACCTTTGCTGGAAGTTGGTTCCAAGCTTCTACTACTCTTTTAGTGAACTAATATTTTCTAACATGACTTTTAAATTTCACACCTGTCATTCTGAGGCTATGCTCCCGTGTTCGTGATTTTGGCTTAATATTGAAAATACTGCCTTCTAGAACATTATTCACTCCCTTACAGTGGTGGGATTCAGCCAGTTCGCACCTATCCTGCAGAACCGGTTGTTAACTTTCTAAACAGTTCGGAGAACTGGATGTTGGAAGAAATCTCCTTTTGTTTTTCCCCCCCCCTTTACAGGGCTAATCCTGTAAGGAAGGCAGGAAGGAAACATTCTGGTGTTGTTTCTAGTCTAATCTTTATTGGTTCCACCACAAAACCGCGCCCGACTAAACTGCGTCGCTGACGTCATCAACAGGGCGACAACAGCGCGGAGACAGAAGAACGCTGTAAACCCTAAACCTAAAATTAAGCCCTAAACCTAAACTTAACCCCACTAAACCTAACCCTAAACCTAACCCTGAACCTAACCCTAAACCTAATCCTAACCCTAACCCTAAACCTAACCCTAACCTTTAACCTAACCCTAAACCTAATCCTAACCCTTAACATAACCCTAACCCTTAACCTAACCCTAACCCTAAACCTAAACCTAACCCTTACCTTAAGTTGAATCGGCTTGCTTTCAAAGCGCTATTTAAAGCACCCTTCTTTCTCCGCGCTGGCTGTTGTCGCCCTGTTGATGATGTCAGTGACGCGGTTTAATCGGGCTCGGCTTAGTCGAGTGCGGTTTTGACGGGTCACGATCTTTATTGACCTGCTCACAGAAACTGTCTCTCTGGTTAACCCTTATTATATTGTAACACCTAAGGCGAAGCCCCCATCGACATGAGTGATGTTGAGTTGACCATGCCCACCCAGTCACATGACCACCGAGCCCCACCTACCCAGCTGGTTATTAGGGCAGAGAACCGATTGTTAAATTATTTGAATCCCACCACTGCTCCCTTAATATATTGAAAGGTTTCAATCAAGTCCCCCTTTCTTCCAGGCTGTACATATTCAGTTCCCCCAATCTCTCCTGACACGTTTCGTCCTTCAGACAATGCACCTCTTTTGTTGCCCGTCTCTGGACTCCCTCGATCTTATCGACATCTTTTTTTAAGTAGGTCTCCAGAACTGGACACAGTATTCCACATGGCGTCTGCCCAACGCCCCATAAAGTGGGATTTTTATTATTGTTGCTGTTAGTTGTGAAGTCATGTCCGACACATTGCGACCCCGTGGACAACATTCCTCCAGGCCTTCCTCTCCTCTACCATCCTTTGGAGTCCATTTAAGCTCATGCCTATTGCTTTCATGACTCCATCCAGCCACCCCCTTCTCTGCCTAAACCTAAACCTAACCCTAAACGTAACGCTAACCCTAACCCTAAATGTAACCCTAACCCTAACCCTAAACGTAACACTAACCCTAAACCTAACCCTAACCCTAACCCTAACCCTAACCCTAACCCTAAACCTAAACCTAAACCTAACCCTAAACCTAACCCTAAACCTAACCCTAACCCTAACCCTAACCCTAACCCTAACCTTAACCCTAAACCTAACCCTAACCCTAACCCTAACCTTAACCCTAAACCTAAACCTAACCCTAACCCTAACCCTAAACCTAACCCTAAACCTAACCCTAAACCTAACCCTAAACCTTAACCCTAAACCTAACCCTAAACCTAACCCTAAACCTAACCCTAAACCTAACCCTAAACCTAACCCTAACCCTAACCTTAACCCTAACCCTAACCCTAAACCTAAACCTAACCCTAAACCTAACCCTAACCCTAACCCTAACCCTAACCCTAACCTTAACCCTAAACCTAACCCTAAACCTAACCCTAAACCTAACCCTAAACCTAACCCTTACCTTAAGTTAAATCGGCTTTCTGTCGACGCGCTGTTGTCGGCGCGCTGTTGTCGGCGCGTTGATGACGTCGCAGTTTTAGCGACACGGTTTTGTCGTTCGCCCTTTTGTCGGGTCACGGGTCAAATGAGGACCCAGATTGTTGTGGGGCAACAGGCTGACTCTGTAAACCTCTTAGAGAGAGAGAGCTGTAAAAAGCACTGTGAAGTGGCCTAGAAGTCCAACGGCTGTTGCTATTGCTAATCCAACTCCCCACTTGCCTTCCGAAATGATCTCTCCTCTCTTTTCAGAATCCACCGTCAGCATGGAAGAAAAACTACGTCGGCTTCAAGAGGAACGGATGTGCAAGGTGTGCATGGACAAAGATGTGTCCATTGTGCTGGTTCCTTGTGGCCACCTAGTGGTGTGCGCTGAATGTGCTCCCAATCTGAGGCGCTGCCCCATCTGCAGGGGGGCCATTCGGGACAGTATGAAGGCCTTCTTGTCCTGACCTTGAAAGGTAAGTGAAAGCTTCGAATCCTTCACCGTGGCAGAACTTGGCAGCCTCCGGATGTAGGCAAAGCAGGGTAGGGAATCTGAATGACTTTTGATAGGGCTACTTTCAAGTTGAACAACGATAGAATAATAAAAAGATAGAATAAAGACATTGTTAATCCGCGAGAACCTCCGTGCTCTCTGAGCTTGGTGGTTTTTCTTGCAGACATTTCATTACCAAACTAGGTAACATCATCAGTGCTGGGAGGGAGTGGGGTTTGATCTTATTTTTATATAATAGTGGCTGTCTCACCTGTGCTTGGTGGATTCTTGATTAGGCTGTTTTTTAGTGTCAACTTATATGTCTGTGTTGATAGTTCCTTGATTGGGGTATTGAACAGAATAGAATAGCAGAGTTGGAAGGGATCTTGGAGGTCTTCCAATCCAACCCCTCGTTTAGGCAGGAAACCCTACACCACTTCAGGCAAATGGTTATCCAACATCTTCTTTAAAACTTCCAGTATTGGAGCATTCACAACTTCTGGAGGCAAGTTGTTCCACTGATTAATTGTTCTCACTGTCAGGAAATTCCTCCTTAATTCTAAGCTGATTCTCTCTTTGGTTAGTTTCCACCCATTGCTTCTTATTCTACCCTCAGGTATTTTGGAGAACAGCTTGATTCTTTCTTCTTTTGTTTTCTATTGTTTACTTGATTACCAGTCTAATGTTAATCCTGTTGATCTGGGTTCCTTCTACTGGTATAAAGCAGAGTGCCCTCTAATAGGTAGTATTTAATGCAGACTTTGAAGGCATGAGGTACTATAACTGAGGGTCAGGATGGAGAGATCCAGCTTTCCCTTCCATTACCATTTGCCCCTTAATTGGGGAGCTCAAAGATGTTTACCGCAATCTCCTCCTGCCCACCAAGCTAGTCCACGGTGTTTTGAATGTCCTCTGTTTCAGCCAATAGATTCCCGGCTGCTAGTTAAGCTTTCATTGCTTTATCACATTGCCTTGATGGTGCAATAGCTATGGAAAAATTAGACAGGCATATACCAAATTATCAACTGTGATTCATTCCTCCCCAATTCAGGTAGTACTCGACTCACAAACACAATTAACCCAAAATTCATGTTGCTAGGTGAGACAGCTGCAAAGTGAGTTTTGCCCCATTTTTACGACTTTTTCTCGCCGCAGTTGTGAAGTGAATCATGGCAGTTGTTAAGTCAGTAACACGGTTGTTAAGTGAATCGGGCTTCCCCCATTGGCTTTGATTGAGAGCCGCGATGAAACAGTGATTAGAGGGCAGTACTGCAGGCTACTTCTGCTGACTGCCGGCTGCCTGCAGTTTGGCGGATCGAATCTCACCAGGCTCCAGGTTGACTCAGCCTTCCATCCTTCCGAGGTGGGTCAAATGAGGACCCAGATTGTTGGGGGACAAGAGGCTCATTCTGTAAACCACTTAGAGAGGACTGTAAAGCACTGTGAAGCCGTATATGAGTCTTAAGTGCTATTGCTAGTGTCAAGACAGTCGCAAAAGGGAATCGCGGGCAACCGTCATAAATACAAGTCGGTTGTCAAGCGTCCGAATTTTGGCCACATGACCATGGGGATGCTGGAACGGTCGTAAGTGTGAAAAACATAAGTCAGTTTTTTTTCCCAGTGTTGTTATAACATTTGAACGGTCTTTAAACGTAAATCAAGAGTTATCTGTATGTCAGGCAAGATTGAGAAACGGCAGACAAATCCGTCACAGGGACATTTCTTGCCTTTTCAGAACATTCACAGCCACTCAACTCTTCCTCGGGACGATCTCCTTGGGCCCAAGAAGACTCGACTCTGCCCGAGGAGGGAAGAGGAACCAAACAAGGACTTGAATCAATAAATATACTGGGGTGCTTTATTTATTTATTTATTGGATTAAATTATTTATTTGACTTGGCTGGTCCGGCTGCCCCTTTCCAAAAAAAAAAAGACTCGGCTTCCTTCCTCTGAACCCTGCACCCCATTTGATGATCTTGCGGACGTAACTTCTTTGAAACCTCCTTCGATTTCAGAGATGAAAGATTAAAAACTGTTTCAAGGTTTCTCTTGTGGAGAGATTGGGAGCTTCATGGAGTGGTGGTGGTGATGGGGAGGAATTATTTAAAGCCTATTTGGAAACGCTTGTTCCCCTTTCTTACTTGTGTAAGATTTTTAAAGCAGATAATTTGGAGTGAAAAGTTTGTGTGTGTTTTGACTTGTGATGGTTTTCCTTTAAAGAGAATAAAATAATAAAATAACCTGCCTTTCTGGAGCCATTTCTAATCGTTTCTGTAACCATTTATGGATTTATTATATTATTGCATTAAATTTATAAACTATCTGAACTCTGTTATTTCTTTCCCACCTTTTGTTATTTTTATAAACGACTCTAGGCGGCGAACATGTCTTAATATTCTTTCCTCTTCCTATTTTCCCCACAAGAACTCTGAGACATAAGTTGAGAGAGAGAAAGACTGATCCAAATTCACGCAACCAGCTCTGTGTGTGTGTGTGTGTGTGTCTGTGTGTGATCATGAAAGGAGCATCCCTGAAGATTGCGTTAATTTTGGCAGTCTGGCATCCCCTGGGCAACTGTGTTATCACCAGCAAAACCTTCCAACCTAGAATGACCAGTGGTTAGCTTTTGACACAAATACAGACGGATGCAACAAACTTTCATGCCTAAAGCGGGATTAGAACTTACGGTTTCCTAGTTTCTAGCCTTGTGCCTCAATCATCATCATCTTCATTTAATGACCCCCTAATCCCTTGCAGGATGCAGTCTGGGCAACTGAATGGAGCAAACAGAGTGGCCAGATGCCCTTCCAATCGCCTGGGCGGAGTTTTGTCCAGCAGATATAGTCACAGGGTGCCCAGGGAGAGAAATATCTGCCTCTACCTAGGATCAAACTCACAGCCTCCTGATTGTGAGGCTCCACCTCTAGGCTACCACTCCATAGCCTTGTGCCTTAATCACTAGATCAAATAGACTCTAATTATTAATTATGGGTTTGGGTGGTACACATACCGTATTTTTCGGAGTATAAGACGCACCGGAGTATAAGACGCACCGAGGTTTTGAAGAGGCAAATTAAAATTAAAAAAATTGCACTCTGCAAACCTCCCCAAAATGGACTGTTTTTCGTGAAAATGGGCCGTTTTTTTTAAAAGGGGCATGAATAGCCTTTAGGAGACTTGTAGAGTGCTTGGAGGGGGGGGACAAAAATGAGCAAAAAGACGCCCATTTTTTGCTCATTTCTGCCCTCTCCAGCCCCCAGGAGCTCTCTGAAAGCCTCCTAAAGGCTATGCACAGCCATTTTGGTGAAGGGGCGGGGTTTCGGGAGGCAAAAAATCCTGTATTCAGTGTATAAGACGCACCCAGATTTTCAGCCTCTTTTGAGGGAAAAAGGTGCGTCTTATACTCTGAAAAATACGGTAATACAAAATAAAATCCATAGAAGGAAAGAATAACATTTGGAAAATAACAATGGTGTTAGAATGCTGCCTTGCAAAAATTATTCAGGCTTATTATGATCCCCACCAAGAGATTTTCAATCTGTAAAAGTATTTACACTTTAAAGTAAGACAAAGTACAATTCTTGTTTGCACTCCCTTGGCAAAAATCTCCTTCCTTGGGTTTACGCAACGCACTCTTGCCAAGCCAGTTGAAAACCAAGCAGTTGCATTCATTCAACATGCTGGGTTGTTTTAACCTTGGTTAGAGCTTATTTGTTCTCCGGTTGCTTAGCACCCTGTACAAATCCAACCTCTGGTGAGCCTATTTAATGTGTTTATATGGAACTGGAGAATGGATTGCTGGTTGAACAATTGGAGTGTATTGTGTAAATATAGCAGTCGCTGATTGATCAGACAGCCTTGAGGAGGACTTAGAGACCTTATTTTCACAACCACTTCAGTTGTCCAGCTTTGAATCCACCACTAAAAATAGATATCCAGTAGGAGAGGGAGGGTTTTTTGGTGTCTTCTTTATGGTGGCTAGTAAACAAGGTAGTTTCCAGCTACCTAACGGCAATGTTCTCATTGGATTTATTGCAATTATCACTTCTATTCCGAGAAGAGAACGGAGTTGTCTGTTGAAGTATGAACTTGAGAGAAGTTTACTTTAGCCCACATCACACATATTCTGGAAATGGGGCTCTGGGTACCTAACCTGCAGTAGACATAAAAAAATTCAATAGTTCTCAGTTACAGTATATTTACAACTAGCCGTTAACCCGGCATTGGCCTGGTATTTATTTATAGGGGGGAAATGTCTAGACCAAACATACCGTAATTTCTAATGTTAGATTTTCCCCCTTACCAGAGGGAGCCCCCTTGTGGAGTACTGTGAAGCCATTATCATGGGAACTCTACTGCACTGTTCAGTAGAAGACATTTTACGGCACAACAGGCTGTATCTTAACAGAACACAGACACTGAGGGATGTTAAGGGTGTCTTACTCCCACTGTATTTTTCTCCAGAGAGTAAGTTATCTATGTACCAAGTTTTGTTGAAATTACTTGAGGCGTTCCATAGTTATGCTGGAAGACATACACACACACAGCCATTTAGATAGATAGATAGATAGATAGATAGATAGATAGATAGATAGATAGATAGATAGATAGATAGATGATAGATAGATAGATAGATAGATAGATAGATAGATAGATAGATGATAGATAGATAGATAGATAGATAGATAGATGATAGATAGATGATAGATAGATAGATAGATAGATAGATAGATAGATAGAAGATAGATAGATAGATAGATAGATAGATAGATAGATAGATAGATGATAGATAGATAGATGGAGAGGTAGGTAGGTAGGTAGGTAGGTAGGTAGATAGATAGATAGATAGATAGATAGATAGATGTAAGGTAGGTAGGTAGGTAGGTAGATAGATAGATAGATAGATAGATAGATAGATAGATAGATAGATAGATAGATATGGAGGGAGGGAGGGAGGGAGGGAGGGAGGGAGGGAGGGATGGATGGATGGATGGATGGATGGTGGGACAAGTACAGCTATAGGTTCTAGTGAAAAAAAATCAAGAGAGCAGAGGGTATGGACTTACGGGCAACTTGTATAAAAACCATAGTGTAGGAGAAGAAGAGAACATAGAAATATTGTGCTGGAAGGGACCTTGGAGGTCTTCTAGTCCAACCCCACCAATTCATTATAGGTAGTCCTCGACTTACGATCACAAGAGCTCGACATTTCTGTTGTTGAGTGAAACACGTGTTCAGTGAGTTTTGCCCCATGTTATGGCCTTTGGTGCCACAATTGCTAAGTGAATCACTGCAGTTGTTAAGCGAGTAGCATGGTTGTTAAGTGAATATGGCTTCCCCATTGACTTTGCTTGTAAGAGGGTCACAAAAGGTGAGATCGCAAGACGCTGGGATACTGTCATAAATACAAGTCAGTTGCCAAGGATTCAAATTTTGATCATGTGATTATGGGGATACTGCAATGGCCGTAAGAGTGAAAAACAGTCAAAAGTCACTTTATTTCAGTGCTGTTGTAACTTTGAACGGTCACTAAATGAACCGATGTAAGTTGAGGACGACCTGTATTCGTTATTTGCAGACATTTAATAGTCAGTTTCTCATATGAATCATAGGGCTGAAAGGACCATGGAGGTCTTCTAATCCAACACCCTGCTTAAGGTAGGACACATTACACCATCCCGGTCAAGTGGCTGTCCAGTCTATTTTGGAAATCTTCCAGTGATGGAGCACCCACAACTCTGGGAATCAAGCTATTCCACCGATTAATTGTTCCCAGTATCTGAAAATTTCTCCTTAAACTTGGGGCAGAGTCAAAAGAGGACTTAGCCTAGAATCCTTACATGTTCACAAATGCTCCTAGTCCCACCCCCTTTGAATTCTGCTGATCCTTTTCTAGCAATAAATTTAATGCTGACCTTCTGTATAGACTTGAGCATTAAATCGTAACTGGAACTTATCATGTAATCCTGACTCTGTGCTTGACTCTCGGTGTGTGTGTGTGTGTGTGTGTGTGTGTGTGTGTGTGTGTGTGTGTATAACACCATCACAGTCACCATCTTTGACTCTTTATCATACCCCATGAAATACTTGCAGTCGGACCTCATATTATATACATACAGATGTTGTTGTTTTTTTCTAATTGTAATTCTTGGTATGGCAGTTGAGTTGCAGAGACGGTGTGCAAAAATCTTTGGGAAAAAATATATGTACAGGTTTTTTTCCACTGGAGGGCAGAATCCACTAGCTAATAAAACTCGTTGGAGGAAAAAGGTCCCCTCTCCTTCTCCCCTCAAGGTGTGTTACAATACAGAATTGCTCTAAATTTGTAGTAGCACCTGCACAACCTTTAAAAGCTAAGCGTGCAACCTTCCTCTGCAATTTGAAGAATGCTGTTTAAAAGCTGACAGGTTTCCCTGTCAATCATGTCTGACTCTACAGCTTCATCTTCATCTCTTTTTCTTAACTGAGGGAGCCAACGTTGTCTGAAGATGGTTCCATGGTGATGGGGCCATTATGGCTGTACACCGTAGGCGCACAGAACACTGTTTCCTTCCCACCAAATTGGTACCTATTAATCTACTCGTGTTTGCATTTTTCGAACTGCTGGATGGGCAGGAGCTGGTGGAGCAGGAATGGGAGCTCACCCCATTGCATGGAGCCCGGGCCTTGAACTCAGATGTCAGCTCTCCAGCTGACCAGCTGGAGAGCTGACAGCTGGGTTCAAGGCCCGGGCTCCATGCAATGGGGTGAGCTCCCATTCCTGCTGAGCCATAGCACCCCTGGATGTTGTTTACAGGCCATCAAACCTGCAAATTGCCAATCTTAAACTCCGAAAGGAATAACAAATCTTCCTAAGGTCAGAACCTCTGCAAATGAGCCCCCTTGGGGGAGAGGGCTTAAAAAGTTTGCACCTGCCCAGTTGTGAGTTCTAGTCCCAGGCATGAAAGACAACTGGAGGACTTTGGGCCAGTCACCAGGAGACCGTGAGTTCTAGTCCCAGGCATGAAAGCCAGCTGGGGTTTTTTGGGCCAGTCACCAGGAGACCGTGAGTTCTAGTCCCAGGCAAGAAAGCCAGCTGGGGGATTTTGGGCCAGTCACCAGGAGACCGTGAGTTCTAGTCCCAGGCATGAAAGCCAGCTGGGGGGGGGGTTGGACCAATCACCAGGGGACTGTGAGTTCTAGTCCCATCTTCTGCATGAAAACTGGATGACTTTGAGCCAGCCACTCTTTGAACCCTGAGAAACAGATTTATCATCCACATTCAAAGTTGCGTGCCCCCCTCATCCGCCGTGGTCACACAATCACATTTTGCGCGCTGGGTAACTGACCCATATTTACAATTGTTGGAGCACCCTCGAGTCAGAAAGCCAATATTTATGATTAGGGTTTTTTTTGGGGGGGGGGTGTAGAAATTGTCATTTACTTCCATTTTCCATCATACGCATAAAAAATGCCCCCCTAACAGCTGGGGGTTCACTTAAGGATTGCAATAATCGCTTAATGATGGCTGCAAAAAACCCCACCTTTATAAAATTGCTCACAGCTGTGTGGTGATCTGCTTTATGAGCATCATGTCTTATGGCCGGAATTGTGGGTTTAATGATGGTTGTAAGTCGAGGACTACCTGCCTATCCCCTTTTGAGGTGCAGTGACCGGAATGGCACATAATATTCCAAAATGCGGATGCACCATTGATTTATATCAGGGCATTATCCTATCGACGTTTCTATTTTCAGCACCGTTTTTTCTTATCCCTAACTTGCCATGGGGTTTTCCCCCCCCACTGAATGCAGAACGTATTGACACCTTCATTGAACTGTTTACCATTACTCCGAGGTTTCTCATCAGCCGCTACTAACTCTCATCCCCATTACTTTATGCAGCTGCAGCTGTGGGTTTTTTTTTTTTGGCACTAATGTGCATCCCTCGCTTTGAATGACATTTGCAATTTTGACACCCACGCCTTTAAATGCGCCGAAATCCTTCTGGAGCTCTTTGCAACCCCGTTACTGTTTTAACCACTCTGAATAATTTAGTGCCATCAATAAGCTTCACTGTTCCATTAAGCTACATCCAGAATCCAGATCCTGAAATCATTATATTTCAAAGCAGAAGTTCTAAGACAGATGCCGGAGGACCTCACTAGTTACACCCCCTCGATAGGGAGAGAGGGAACATTTAAACAAGCCAGATAATATTTAATAGATATTTAGTAGATACAATTAATAGATAGATAATAAATAACAAAGGCAACAGTAAAAATATTGGGTTTCTGTCGTGATGGACTCTTGTGATGAGCCGATTGACAGATGATGGAAACAGTTAGTTTCCTCCCATAATTGGGGCTTACCAGGGGTTGTAAAAATCTAATAGATACCTTTCACCCTGGTTTCGCTGATAACGGATAAGAGCCTGTGGCCTAATGGCTAAGAAGTCTGCCTAGTATGTAATATAGCCCAGGTTCAAATCCCAGTAAGGGTATGGCTAGCTGATGAGAGCTAAATAGCTTGAAATAGATCTATACTAGTCTCCCTTTATTTATTTATCAGCACAAATAAAGAAAAAACACAAAATATAACAAAGGCAACAGTAAAAATATTGGGTTTCTATCGTGATGGACTCTTGTGACGAGCCGATTGACAGATGATGGAAGCAGTTAGCTTCCTCCCATAATTGGGGCTTATCAGGGGTTGTAAAAATCTAATAAATTAATAGATAATATCTACCTATTAATTAGAGATACGTTACAGGAGGCATGAAGCCCGAAATCCTTCTTTTGCTTTTCTTTTTTTTGATCACTTAAAAGAGCTGCTTTAAATATCTTTTGACTTTTCTGTTAAGCTTTTTGGCAACTGCTAAAACCTGTTAGAAAAACTGCCCTGGGTTCAGTTCCAAGTGGGGAGAAAGATGCTGGAAACATGGTGGCTGTTTGGAAAGATGGTTTTAATGGTGGACAGGATCACATGCCTTGAAGATGTTGGGTGAAGGAAAAAAGGGGAAGAGATGATGAGAGTCCCTGGGTTTTAAGCCCTCTCTGGGCTTTTGAATTTGAGCTTGTATTCTGATTGGTTGTCAGACTCCCATGGGGCCATGCGGAGGCAACTCAGTAGGCTGTCCTGAGTCCCAGGCTTGGTTGAGCCTTGCTGGGTGATGTAATCTTCTCAGGTGCCATGTGGTGAGATGGGTAGAGGGCTAATCCTACCTTTGCTGGATCTTGGGTGAAAGCATTTGCCTATGAATAGACCAGAGGTGGGTTCCTACCAGTTCGCACCTATTCGGTAGAACCGGTTCGTCAAATCTACCGAACCAGTTAGAAGAGGTTCCACCAGTGGACCCAGAAAGCAGGCCACACCTAGAGAAGAGGCTCCAAAAATTTTTGAAACCCACCACTGGTCCTTGGATATGATTATTCTACACTATCATGCTCATATTTATAAACCTCAGTGCCTCTGTGAAAGGTAAGGATGACTACTGCGTTTGTGGTGCAATCAGAACATTGCGTGTGTTGAAGTTGTTTTAACGCAAACCTTTAAAGGTGCCTTTTAAAAATCAAGTTTACATCATATTCTTATACATGCCAGTGCTGTGTGTGGGATAATTTAAGGTGGTTCTGACAAGTGTTGTCGGCATCTTCATATCCGGTCACATGGGCGGCAAGCCACTCCCATTGGGTCACATGGGTGGCAAGCCACTCCCACAAAGGAGGCCACACCCACAGAGTAGGTTTGAACAATTTTTGAAACCCACCACTGGAATAGACCTAGCTATCTCTTTATCTCTTAAGTGCGGACATCTGCTGTGAGCTATTGAGGATGGTGGGGGCTATTAAGAGTGAGTCTTTTTCCTTCCTAAAAACATGTTTCTCCATTTCTCATCCAGGGAAATATAATATTCTGCCTTTTTAATATTTCCTAGAGTATTTCGTTTTTTCTAGGAGAGGAGAAAATTTTCCAGGCACGGTTCTCACAGAGTCCCTTGTAGCAAGTTTTATAAAGACGATAGGCTTGGGTGGAATTGCAAAAATTCAAGCCCCTGAACTATTTCCCATGTAGGATTAATCTACAAGATCGAGCGAGAGTCCGTAAGAGTGGGAAAAAAAATCTCTGATAGTCTTTCTAGCATTTTTCCTAGAATCTTTTTTGATGGATAACAGACTTTTCATGGGTAACAGACAATATGGGTAGTGTCAGCCTCTGTTCTGCTGCTTGCTTTTCGGCTGCCATTGAAACGGGGAGGGAGGGCATGGTATTTGGGTGAGGGAAATAATCTGTATAGGAGGACTGCTAATGGGGAGTTGTTCACACCATTCGTTTGCCCGTGTGGAAGGAGGGGAGTTTCCCGCCAAGGCCAACTGTCCGGCATACCAACCTGACAAACCTGGCAGATGGTTAGCTTATCAGATTAGGAAAAAAAGGAAAACTCGAAATATATCTAAACTGATTTACAGAGGGAAGGAGGTGTTTCAACAGGAAGAGATTCAAAAGGCATTTCGGGAATTTTTTACAGAACTGTATAAAGGGGATAAAATTAATGGTCTAGATATAGGCAAATATTTAGATAAAGAGAAAATACCTTCAGTTAGAGAAGAGCACAGGCAAAAATTGAATCAACCAATAACCTCGGGGGAAATCTTGCAGGTAATTAAGCAATTAAAGTTAGGGAAAGCACCAGGTACAGACGGTTTGACAGCGGTTCACCATAAAAATTTACAGTTAGAAATGGTAGAACCTCTTAGAGAATTATTTAATATGATTCAAATGGAAGGTGAAGGGCCTCCATCTTGGAAGACAGCGTTTATATCTTTGATACCCAAAGATCAAGATACTACCCAACCCTGATGATGATTTTTGAAGATGTCTCCCACCTGACAGCTGTGGAGATATTGGATTGAACTATGGACTGGGGTTACCAAGGGGAGGGGGAATGAATCATGTATTGATATCTAATGCTTTCGCGCGCTTTTGCTCAGATCCAGCTTTGCTTAGCTTCTCATTACTTATAATCAGTAAAAGGACTCTTAATTCTGCAAAATGGAGTTGAGTGGTTTCTTTCTTGGTTATTAAGTGAAGGAGTCCTGACAGGTAGTCCTTGAGTTTCGACCACAAATTGAGCCCCAAATTGATGTGGCTAAGTGAAACATTTCTTAAGTGGTTTTGGCTCCGTTTTACTACTTTTCCTGCCGACGTCGTTAAGTGAATCATTGCCTCCGTTAATTTAGTAACCTGGTTGTTAGGTTTGTCAGGAGGTCACAGAAAGGGGTCACGTGACCCCAGGACACTGCAACCGTCATAAATATGGGTCAATTGCCAAGCATCGGATTTCTTATCTCTCTTGTCTTAAATCTATCTGATCATCCTGTCCCATTCTGCCTGGTTTTGTGTTGTTGTTGTTGTTGTTGTTGTTGTTGTTGTTGTTATTATTATTATTATTTATTTGTCTTGTATGCCACCCACTCCCGGAGGACTCTGGGAGGCTCACAAAAGACAAGGGAAAGGGGGGAACAAGACAAAGACAACATATTAAAAACAAAACCAACATTCACAATTTCTGTGGAGGTAGATGCTTCTCAGCTCCCCCCAGCCTGCTGGAACAGCCAGGACTTGGTGGCTTTGCGGAAGGCCGGGAGGGTAGTAAGGATCCGGATCTCAACAGGGAGCTCGTTCCAGAGGGCCGGAGCTGTAACAGAGAAGGCTCTCCCCCGGGGAGTCGCCAGCCGACATTGGCTGGCAGATGGAATCCGGAGGAGACCCAACCTGTGCGATCTAATTGGTCTGAGAGAGGTAATCGGCAGGAGGCAGTCTCTCAGGTACTCTCATCCCAGGACATTCCAACTATCATAAATAAAAATGCTGACCTTGCCAACTGCCAAAGAAATGGATCGGCAAGTCAGGTGTCAGGATGTGCCCGGCCTGGCTGCAACTGTCCAAAGGTAGGCAGTAGGGCAGCTGCACCACCCCCATCTCCACCTTAGCTTAATTTTTACCCAGGCACCCTGGAGTGGGCGGGGTCTTAATTAGGCCTTATTTGGGGTGGTAGGACTTATATTTCGGCCGTGGGGGCTGAGACCCTGAGCTTGTCAATCAGAAAAGCCTGCAATCCGGCGGTTCGAATTCCTAGCGCCGTGTAATGGAGTGAGCTCCCGTGATTTGTCCCAGCTTCTGCCAACCTAGCAGTTGGAAAGCACGTAGAAAATGCAAGTAGAAAAATAGGGACCACCTTTGGTGGGAAGATAATGGTGTTCCATGCGCCTTCTGTTTAGTAATGCCAGCCACATGACCACGGAGATGTCTTCAGACACCGCTGGCTCTTCGGCTTTGAAATGGAGACGAGTACCGCCCCCTAGAGTCACGAATGACTAGCACATATGTGCAAGGGGAACCTTTACCTTTAGGGCTTATATTAGATGCACATGTAAAAAAATCAAGCTAGGACTTACTTTCAGGGTAGGTCATATTTTTGGGAAAACACAGCTGTATAAAGTCTGCCTTGAGCAGGGGATTGGACTCGAAGGCCTCCAAGATCCTTTCCATTCTATTTTTCTAGTTGACTTATTGCCCAATAACATCCTGAATCTTTTATCAGTCTAGAAACTGACGGTTGCTTTCACACTACAATTGTCGCATTTCTTGCCTCACTGTGGAGAGAAACCCTACGGCCAATTTTTCCAAAGGCTTAGCAGATGGGATGGGGGCTTAGGGACCCGGAAAAAGCAAGTTCCACCTCTGTCTTCAACACTCACAATGAAACCCAGATTTGTACTTTGCAATTCGCAACGATTCGTTTCCTTGGCCGGGATCCAAAACATACATTCCCAAAACAAAAACATTTCTTTTTAGTTGCGAAACAAGCCAAAGGGTCTATCATCCTTCCCATTAGCGCTTTGGCTGAAGTTTTGGCAACTGCCTAGTTCCCAAAGTAAATTGGGTCCGGTTTGTAATTCTTGGCTGAAGGACAAATCAAGCATCCTACGGCCCAGGAATTCTCCTTGAAATATAAAGCGAAGTATTCCCGCCAGGCGCGGAGACTGAAGGAGCGGTTTTGTGGTTGCGCTCGTAAATACACAGACACATACAGACACACACACATACACACAAAGGCTGTCCTGCAATTCTGCTCTGAATCACTGCACCCAACACTGTGCAATTAATGAGAATACTTCTCCGTTGGGAAGATTTCTCTTCTTTGCCCCATATAACACAGAGGTCTTCTTACTGCCAGAAATTGTGTTCCGGAAAGAAAGAGCAACTGAGGATTAGTTTTCAGGGGGTGATATAGTGAGCCTTGGTTTAATTTTGTTTTATAAGAAGGGAAGAAAGGCAGATAAAGAACTTATTGGGTGTATTACCTAGCCTTAAAAGTCTTTAGAGATTTACTATGAACCCCAAGACCCTATAAAGATCTAATAGAAGTTAGACAATGATCATCACCTTAGAGGTCACACCGTACAATAATTTTATATACTTGTGCAAATCAAGGTGGTTAGGTCTTCTGAGCGAGCCATCTAAAATTGCTTTCAAAGCTGGATCCAATTGAGAGGCTCTGAGATTTTAATCAAGTTTATAGACTTTATTATAGCTTCCCCATCTTGACCGGCTGAGATTCCCATAATGTCAAACCTGCTTGGTCATGAGTTGGACGCCTGTGGCAAATCGGGGATAATTTACGAGTGTCCCAAATGTAGAAGGCTTTCTTCAATCTTCTGGTGCAGAACCAAAGGTATAAAGAAGGCATCAGACGTAATCCGTTATCCAATTAAGTGTGTGTTATTCCAGATCTCTTAATGCCTGTTGCTTACATAGCCAACATTTTATCTATGCGCACAAAAGGAGGAGACATCAACAGGATTGGGAGTAGTAGAACTACTACTGGGTAGTCTACTGGGTTAGTAGAACTAACCCAGAACTAAAAAAATGAAAATATGATGATGAAGAGAGGAATAAAATCTGGAGTGATACATGATGTCCCGGAGGCTGTGGTTATAGAAGAACTGGGCAGTCAGAATTGTAGCATGGAGAACTCTGGATTGCACAATTGACCACACGTTCACCAACCTAGATTCCGTGTTTCCCCGAAAATAAGACCCGGTACATTTTCCACGAAAAAAAGGCACTGGGTCTTATTTTGGAGGGGGTGTTTTCTACTGACTCACCTTCTTCTGAAGCTGCTTGCTGCTACTCGCGCGATGATTGGAGTGTCCCGGAGTCACGTGATCCCTTTTTGCAACCGTCTGACAAGCGAAATCCAGGGGGAAGTCAGATTCACTTAACGACCATGTAACTAATCTAACAACTGCAGCGATTCGCTTAACAAACGTGGCAAGAAAAGTCGTAAAAACGGGGCAAAATCCCCTTAACACATTTCTCCCTTAGCAACATAAAATTTGGGCTCGGTGTGGTCATAAGTGGAGGACTACCTGTATAGTTATGTCCATGCCAACATAAGAGAGTCAGTCCCAATTCATGGGGATTTTAACTACCACAGCCATTGAAAACCATGTGCCGTTTTTGCATTCTCCCTTCTTGTCCTCCGTCTTCATCCTTAAAGGTTCATTGCAATACTCATTGTAGGAAACTGCAGCTTTGCCATCCCACTGCTAGAATATCTGCAGTTGGATCACACAACTTTGTAACACAAAACGCAAAAGGTCCCAGATCCAATTTCTGACATCTCCAATTAAAAGGGGGCAGAGATGTTATCGGTCCAACATTGACACAACCTGTGCAGTGTATGAAGTATTGTGGTCTATGTGTATAAGTTTAATCCTTCCCCTAAATCAGTGTGTAAGGCTTGCAGTCATATTCCTTTTAGGATCTTTGGCCTGCCACACACTCTCTTATTTTACTATGCTTTTTCGTTAGTGGGGAATTGGGAGGGGGGAATCGTAAGGAGTAGAATGGGTTGTTGTCGAAATAAAAAATGCCTTTCTAGAAGCCCAAGGTCATTCTTTGTCTCCGCACCTCTGCACCTGACCGGAACTAGATGGGTGGAAATGCCAGCGTGGCAGTAGAAGATTAGACCATGGGATGGACTTGTGGGTGTGGGTTTGAACTTTCAACTGGGTGGAAACCCAGGAAGCCTTCAGATTCGGGTTTCCACAGTTTGTACCAACATGTCTCTCTTATTAAATTGGAACTTTGATGAAAGCTCTGCCTTGGACTCTGATTTAATTCTCGATGATATTTGGAACGCTGACACAGTGTTTCTCAAACTTGGTAACTTTCAAGAAAGATGGACTTCAGCTCCCAGAATTCCTCAGCTGGGTATGCGACTTTAAGATAGGGGATGGGGAGATGGGGAATTCTGGGAGTTGAAGTCCACCTTCTTCAAACCAATGGTCCTATCTATCCAGAATGTGGCCCATTGGTTTGAAAGAGGGATAAAAAGAGGTCATCTATGTTAACCAGGGGTGGACTGCTGGGGGTTCGCAGGGGTTCAGGAGAACCTCTAGCTAAGATTCTGTGCAGTTCCTGGAACCCCCAAATCCCACTCCTGGCTGGCCCCGCCCACTGCATCCCATCTCTCCCAGGAGTCCCCACGCAGCCCATTTCGCATGCAGGTAAGTGCAGAGCATGTGTGGAGGCTCGGGGAGGGTGAAAAACGGGCCTACTGGAAGTTCGGGAAGGCTGAAAATGGGGCCATTTCCGGCCTCTGGAGAGCCTTGAGAAAAACCCCCAAAGCCCAGGAAGGGCAGAAAGCCCTCCCCCAATGGTGCAGGTGGCCAACTAGGCCATGCCCACCATGGCCACACCCACCCAGCAACCAGGCAGAGAACTGCTTGCTAAAATTTTTGAAGCCCACCCCCAGTTAAAACTGAACAGCCCCCTCTCAACAGAAAGGGAGGGATAAGACACCACATATCTCATGTCTACAAGGTAGTCCTTTTAGCAGTTTCAAGAAGATTCCATATCGGTTTGCACTCTAATTCAGGTGACCCTGAGGCAGAGATGGGTTCCTACCAGTTCGCACCTGTTCGGTAGAACCGGTTCGTCAAAGCTACCGAACCGGTTAGAAGAGGTTCCACCAGTGGACCCGGAAAGCAGGCCACACCTACAGAAGAGGTTCCAATTTTTTTTGAAACCCACCACTGGTCCTTGGATATGATTATTCTACACTATCATGCTCATATTTATAAAACTCAGGGCCTCTGTGAAAGGTAAGGATGACTGCTGCGTTTGTGGTGCAATCAGAACATTGCGTGTGTTGAAGTTGTTTTAACGCAAACCAAAGATGCCTTTTAAAAAACAAGTTTACATCCTATTCTTATGCAGGCCAGTGCTGTGTGTGATGTAATTTAAGGTGGTTCTGACAAGTGTTGTCGGCATCTTCATATCCGGTCACATGGGCGGCAAGCCACTCCCAGCCGGACATATGGGTGGCAAGCCACTCCCACAAAGAAAGCCACACCCACAGAGTAGGTTCGAACAATTTTTGAAACCCACCACTGCCCTGAGGCCACAACTCTCAGGAGACCTCAATGGCTCTCAGAGAGAGTGCAAACAACCAGAAGAAACACGATCCCCCCATCCCCCCAGAACTGATGACTGATGAAATGTCATCGGGGTAGGGTGTTAAAAAAGTCCAGTTGTCTTTTGACAAAGCACCTTGGAGACATTTCAACTAACACATATTTCTTTTAAATGAAAATGCAATAAATCATGAGTAAGTCAAGAGACACCTTCACAATGGAGGGGAGCTAAAATTGGCCCTTTGTCTTTGGCCCTGATTTGTTTTGCCTAGAACAGGGGTCGGCAACATTAAGCTCTCAAAGAGCCACAAAGATCCTAACTGGAAGCCCCCCATTCAGTTCTGGGACCAACGGGAAGTCCAATAGTTAGACTTATATACCCCTTCATAGGGCTTTCAGCCCTCTCTAAGCGGTTTACAGAGTCAGCATATTGCCCCCAACAACAATCTGGGTCCTCATTTTACCCACCTCGGAAGGATGGAAGGCTGAGTCAACCTTGAGCCTGGTGGGATTTGAACAGCTGAACTGCTGAACTGCAGTCAGCTGAAGTAGCCTGCAGTGCTGCATTTAACCACTGCGACACCTCGGTTCCCCCACCAGAGAGTCTCCTCCTAGCGCGGCATCCTTTTTCCTCTACCTGTTTTAAGAGAAAGCCCCATCAATTGTGGAGCCCACTGGCGACAGGGAGTCGCAGCAGAGGAATGCAAGACTACTGACCCCTGGCCTAGAATGTGGCGAAGCTTCCAACCAATTTTAATTGTCCTAAGTGAAGAATAGTTGGAGAGCGAGTGGGGATTTTAAGGCTTTTCCCAATCTTATTTCCTACGAGACTTAGAAGAACTCCCAGATACAGATAATTTTAATTAACAGCTTGTCCATTAATAGAAACCACAAAGTTGAGATGGTTCAGGGTAGGTGAGGAGGTTGAAAGGGGAGTGAGAAGTAATCCACTGATAATAACAAAAGTTTATCCCTCCAAATATCCAGAGGCGATGCAATTTCATTGTCATACGGAAGAAAAGAGTCAAATATGCATTTTCCAAATGTTCTCTTCATAATCCCAACGGAGTGAAGGTAGGGTTTGGGCGGGGAGGAGAGAGAAAGAAGGAAATATTCATTCATAACAAAACCTAGAAATCCACTAATGAGGCATTGGCTGAGCAGATGCCAGCAAGCCTGAAGCACCAAGTAGAGGATAGGGATCCCATGGAGGCGTCGTGCTCTTTTGCCTGGAAGGCATCTCCCATTCCTTGGCTGCCACCAGTACCCGGCCGAACATTTGGCGTTTCGGATGGGGATGGATGCTTCCCGCCTATCCAGTCACTGGATCCTTGTCATTTATGCAGGCCTAGGGAGAAAGTGTGAACACACACACAAAAAAAAGAGTTTAGAGCAGAAGACAGAGGGGAGGCCAGAGTGAGAGACAGCCAGCCATCTGCACACTTTGCCACCATTGTTCATGCAACATTGTAATCTCCTGGAAGTTGTTAACGTGTGTCAAGGTTGTGTAAAGAAACGGGAAGACGGTTTTGGGAGACAGGAGGAAGAACTGCAGACAAGACACAGGGCAAATGTCTCCGGAAGGGACCCTCCCTAAATGTCTTGGGAGTGTAAAGGTGAGAAAGGGGGAGGGGGAGAAATGCATTTTCAGACTCGCAAGGCTGCTGCCAGTCTTGTGAGGCAGCCCTGCTAAAAAGAATACTTCAACAGCCCCCCGGCCTGCTGGAGCAGCCAGGACTTAGTGGCTTTGCGGAAGGCCGGGAGGGTAGTAAGGGTCCGGATCTCCACTGGGAGCTCGTTCCAGAGGGCTGGAGCTGCAACAGAGAAGGCTCTCCCCCGGGGCGTCGCCAGCCGACATTGGCTGGCAGATGGAATCCGGAGAAGGCCTAGTCTGTGCGATCTGATCGGTCTATGGGAAGTAATTGGCAGGAGGCGGTCTCTCAGGTACCCAGGTCCGATGCCATGTAGGGCTTTATAAGTAACGACTAGCACCTTGAAGCGAATCCGGAGACCAATAGGTAGCCAGTGCAGCTCACGGAGGATAGGTGTAACGTGGGTGTAGTAATTTACCACTGTGCTCGGGGCTCATATGTTTCCAGGAGGGGTGGACTTCAAAAATTTTTAGCAAGGGGGTCTCTTCCTGGCTGCTGTGGCTATGGTGGGCATGATCTAGTCAGCCTCCCGCACCACAGTGCAGGATTTTTGCCCTCCCTGGGCTCCAGAGGCTTTCTTTGAGCCTCCAGGAGGGTGAAAATGGCCTCCCCAGGCTACGGAGACCTTCTGGAGGCCAGATAAAGGCCTGTTTCTGGCCTTCCCGAACTTCCGGTAGGCCCGTTTTTCGCCCTCCCCAAGCCTCCACGCGTGCCCTGCACTTACCTGCATCCAAAATGGGCCATGTGGGGATTCCTGGGAGGGGCAGGGCGGAGTGGGCGAGGCCAGCTAGGAGTGAGATTTGGGGGTTCTCTGAACTGCACAGAATCTTAGCTAGAGGTTCTCCCGAACCCCTGCAAACCCCCTGCAGCCCAGCCCTGGTTCCAGGATGTAAGCATGCAGCGATTCTTAATCACCAATATTTTTATGCTATCTTGCTTGCAAAATGATCGCCCCCCCCTCCTTTTTCCCCTCCCTCTGGATCCTGAACCCCTCTTTTCTTCCTGCTTCCTTCCCAAGCTTCTTTCCTCCTGGATTAGTAAAGCAAGTAGCTTTCCCATTGCTCCACAGAGGCATCGTGGATCCCCACTTTGCATGAAAAAAAAAAAACAATATTTAATCTCCGGCTGTATCCATCCAAATGAGGAGCAATTTGGAAGGTATTCAATCCTGAAACTCAAAGAGTATTTATCTCCTTCCCCTACACCCTCCCAGGGCAGAGGTGTCAAACTCAAGGCCCTTGGGCTGGATCCGGCCCACGGGGTGTTTAGATCTGGCCCGCAGGACAGCCCTGGAAACAGCAAAGGACCGGCCAGAGGTGCCTCTGCTGGTGAAAATGAACCTCGTCAGGGTTGCTCGTGGCCCACCTGAACTCCGTTTTCAGCTGCCACAACCTCCTGCAACCTTTTGCTGATGCTGTTTTTTCTTCTAATTTGGGTGCTTTTTATCATGTGATTTAAATCAAGAGTCATTTCAGGTTCCCAAATAAATGAACCTTTTTTTTGTCTCCCTGCTATGGATTCCTGCTAGGTAAACCAGAGAGCCAAGGTGGCGCAGTGGTTAAATGCAGCACTGCAGGCTACTGCTAGATCAGCAGGTCAGCGGTTCAAATCTCACCGGCTCAGGGTTGACTCAGCCTTCCATCCTTCCGAGGTGGGTAAAATGAGGACCCAGATTGTTGGGGGCAATATGCTGACTCTCTGTAAACCGCTTAGAGAGGCCTGAAAGGCCTATGAAGCGGTATATAAGTCTACTGCTATTGCTATTGCTAAACCCACCACTGGCTGGCCCCGCCCCTCCCTCTCCCCCTCCTAGTCGCTCCTCGCCTGGGAAGGGAAGGGCAATGGCAGCAGATGGATACTTGCCCCATATTCCAGAGCGGGAGTGATGCCGCCACCTGTTCTCGCCTCTTCTTCTTCCAGCCCTCGTTAGTTCCGCGCCCACCTCAGTCGCTTGGGGTGCCCTGCAACTTTCTCTCTGCCCCGAGACATTGGCCCAGCCCAGCTGCAGCTGATGCCGTTGCTCTCACCGCCTCCATGGCCTGCTTGCTGCTCTTGCAGTGCCTTGCCCAGCAGGCTTAAATTTAACGCACTTCACAGTGGGGAGACGGCATCCCCTCCTCTTCCTGGAGCCCATTACGCATTGGTCACTCTGGGAGACGTGGGACTTTCTCTATGCCCCGAGACATTGGCCTGGCCCAGCTGCATCTGATGTTCCTTTCCTCCCTTCCTTCTTTCCAATCTTCCTGTTCTGACCTAAGCTTCCCCCAAAAGCACAAGGCAGAATCCCGGTCCTGACAAAAACCCTTCTTATTAAATGGATGTGAATCCCTCTCATTCACATTCAGCAAAGACCTGGCAAACAGTCTTTCAAAGGAATATTTATGACCACAGACCTTATCTAGCTTGGAAAGCTGCCATGTAAATGGCCTCCTCCGAATTCCATCTGCCAGTCAGTGTCGACTGGCAACTACACGGAGGAGAGCCTTTTCAGTTGCAGCTCCGACCCTTTGGAACGATCTCCCCGTGGAGATTCGTACCCTCACCACCGTCCAGGCCTTCCGCACAGCCCTTAAGACCTGGCTAGCTCGTCAGGCCTGGGGATAAGATCACAACCTGCCCCCTCCCGAATATTGAATGAATGTTGTGTACTATTTTATTCTTATGTATTGTTTTATGTTTATTGTTTCGTATTTCCCCCTCCCTTATTTTATGTAAGCCGCCCTGAGTCCCCTCAGGGAAAAGGGCGGCCTATAAGTATTAATAAAATACTAAATACTAAAATACTAAATAGTTTCCAAATGAGGTGCTGTGCGAAGAAAGGCTGGGCATAGAGTCTCTGAGATTCACGGACAGATCTTCAACAGATCTCTTTTACTTCCTATGGTGGGGGGTAATTACCTTCCACCTGTGACTTTACTCCTAAGTTGACCGTGATTTAGCGGTTCTTTTCTTCTGGCTGCTCTGCACATGTACACACTGGGAACAGGCTCCAGCTGTTCCTCTGCCTCACTGCTGTCTAGCTCTGTAGGCATCTGATCTCTGCCAGATGGCCTTGGCCCCCTCTCTGCCTCTGATGCAAAGTCATTGTCTGATCCTTCCCCAGCCTCCAGGACTGGCCCGTGTTCCTCCCCAACCTCCTCACTGTCCGATTCTACTGCCAGCTCTGCTGGCCACTGGTAGGCCACAACACTTCCTTTCTTCCTCCCTCCCCTCCCTCCCCCTCTTTTCTTCCTTCCTCCTTCCCTTTCTTTCCTTTTCCCCTTCCTTCCCTCCCTCTTTCCCTTCCTTCCTTCATCCCATCTCCTTCCTCCCTGCCTCCCCTCCCTTCTCCTTTGTTCCCTTTCCCTTTCCATTCTTTTCCTTTCTTTCTCCAAATCCCACATTGCTAGAGCTGTGTCAAATTAGCTCAGCCTTCCCCTTCTCTCTGGCATTAAGCGCAGCGCCCAGAAGAGAATGCAACAGGAATGCAATTTGGGTGCCAGAAAGGCTGATGGGCTTTGCATTCCATCCAGCTAATTCGGATGAGGGCAGCTGGGTGACCGCAATATCCCGCATTCTCCCTCGTTTATTCATTAGCGAAATTTGCTTGCCACCCACCTTGCCAACAAGGAGACTCTTCCTGACATGCTATAGTCTAAATTTTGCCCAAGTGCATTTGCAGAAGTTACCCCAGAAATATTAATAGGATCCCTGAAAATTTGGATGCGGATTCTTCTCTTCTTATACTGTATTGGAAAGTGAGCGGACAATATGATGAACTGTATGTTTGCCTACCATTTTTTTTCCTTTTTTTCAGTATTCTCATCATATTTTTATTTATTAGATGTTTATCCTGCCTTTATTACTTTATAAGTAACTAGATGGTAACCTGGAGTTGCCCAGATATTTATTTATAGGGGGAAAATGTCCCAGCCAAACATAATTTCTAATGTTGGATTTCCCCCACTTACCAGAGGAAGCCCCCTTGTGGAGTAGTGTGAAGCCGTTACCATGGGAACTCCACTGCGCTGTACAGTAGAAGCCATTTTAAGGCACAACAGGCTGTATCTTAACAGAAGACACATCCGAGGGGTGTTAGGAATGTTTGACCCACAGTATTTTTCTCCAGAGGGTAAGTCATCTGTGTACCACGTTTGGTTAAAATTGCTCGAGGCATTCCAGAGTCCACACACACAAACACACACACACTCTCACAGACATTTATATATATATAGATACTATAATAATAGAATCTTCCTGTTTTCCCCACAACAACACTGTGAGGTAGGTTGGGCTGAGAATGAGTGACTGGCCCAAAAAATCATCCAGCTGACTTTCGTACCTAAGGCGGGACTAGAACTCACCATCTCCTGGCTCTTTCTCTTCTATCCATTATGCATCTCAGTAACCACATTCTTATATGTCATCCCAATCTACAACCATAATTTATTGATTTTTTATTTCTTTATTAACCATCGTTTGATGCTGGCAAGGCAAAATTAAAATGAATCTGCAAGCTTTTTCTCAGATGCAACACCAAATGGATGGTTAGAATCATAGAAGAATTGAATCCAATCCCTTGGTCTGTGCAGGATTTTCATAGTCAAAATTTTTTGGCAGAACTGATGAAATTAGTTGGGGAATCTTTGTGATCACAAGATTCAGAGGTGGCCTTAGGCGGAAGTCAAGACGGCGTCTACAAGGGTCAGTCCAAGCTCCACCTATTTACAAATGTGATTGATATATAATAGACAGGCAGACAGATGATAGATAGATGGATGTTTGAAAGATAGATTATATAGATAGATACATAGATAAATAGATAGAGAGATAGGTAGATAGATAGATACCTATAAATGACAGAGAGAGGGAGAGAGAGAGAGATACATTGATTGCAGACTGACAGACAGACAGATAAATAGATATAGACCAATAAATGACACACACACACAGATACAGACTGATCGATGACATAGATAGATTAGATAGATAGATAGATAGATAGATAGATAGATAGATAGAGACAGAGTCAAACTGACAGATGCTAGATAGATAATAGATGATAGACAGATCGATAGATGATAGACAGATCGATAGATGACAGATAGATGATAGAGATACAGACAGATAAATAGATATAGACCAATAAATGACACACATACACAGATACAGACTGATTGATGACATAGATAGATGAGATAGATAGATAGATAGATAGATAGATAGATAGATAGATAGAGTCAAACTGACAGATGCTAGATAGATAATAGATGATAGACAGATCGATAGATGACAGATAGATGATAGAGATACAGATCATAGATAATAGCTAACTAGCTATCATCTATGGTTGATAGGTAGATAGGTAGGTAGGTTGGTAGGTACACATACATAAATAGGTAGGTAGGTAGATAGATAGACAGACAGATGATAGAAAGACAGACAGACAGATGATAGACAGACAGATGTTATAGATTGATAGAGATAGATAAAACAGAGAGAGAGGGGCAGATGAAGATACAGACAGACAGACAGACAGATTTAGAAAGACAGACAGCTAGACAGATCCAAGTTCCACCCCTTTTCTGTGGGCAGTGTAACTTTGTGAAACTTAGATTGTACCCTTATGGAAGCCATTTTGACTTTTTTTCAATTAAAAAAAACCATACCCTGTAGTCACCCCTAATAAAATTCTCTGATTTATTTCAAGGACCACCGAGAAAAGAGCCTCGGAGCCTCCCTACAGCATACTTACAGGTACGTCTGCTTGAACAAAAGATTGGAAGGCTTTTCATTAACATGGTAGAGAGGGAATGGGTCAAATCCACCAATGAAATCAACTGAAAGAAAGGAAAAAAAATCCACAACACAAGGAATAACAATGGCACAATTGAAACACAATGAAAGGAAGGTGAGGAGGACGGCACGGAAGGGGATGCAAAGACGTAGGCGTAAAACACAACATGGAACCAAATGTGCAAAACAAAAGGGCATGAACTCATCGAAGCGTGCAAAGGCCCCCCATGGTTTTCACAGGAGAATTAAACACACACTTAATTGTCCCCACATTTTTAATAATTCGGTCATGACAGCGCTAGGAATTCCCCCCCGAATTGTTTGCAAACAAGCAATGCCTGCGGCTACAAAATGAAACCCCGCAGATACAGACTTTAATCATAGGATGCTCCTCAAGCCGTTTAATTAACAGGAGAGCAGACAACAATTATCAAAATTGGAAGGGACCTTGGAGGCCTTCTAGTCCAACCCCCTTCTCAAGCAGGAAACGCTACACTATCTCAGAAAATGTGGTTATTCCGCAACCATCATAAATATGATCCGGTTGCCAAGTGTCCAAATTTGGATCATACGACCCTGGGGATGGTGCAACGGTTGTAAGTGTAAAAAAAAACAGTCGTAAGTCACTTTTGTCAAAATAACAGGGACGGAAGGGACCTTGGAGGTCTTCTAGTCCAACCAGGGGTGGGATTCAAATCATTTAACAACCGGTTCTCTGCCCTAATGATTTCTTCCCACAACCAGTTCACCAAACTGCTCAGAAAGTTAACAACCGGTTCTCCTGAAGTGGTGCACACTGACTGAATCCCACCCCGAGTCCAACCCTTTGCTCAGGCAGGACACCCTGTATCGTTTCAGGCAAATGATTGTCCAATCTTCTCTTAAACCCCTCCGGTGTTGGAGAATTCACAACCTCTGAAGGCAAATTGTTCCGCTGATTCACAGTTCTCACTGTCAGGAAATCCCTCCTTAGTTGCAGGTTGCTTCTCTCCTTAGTTAGTTTCCATTAATTGCTTCTTGTTGTTCTGACCTAGGCTTCCCCAGCAGTACGAAGCCAAGGAAGAGGAGGAACAGCTGGGTCCAGTGTTTGACGCACGGATGCACAGAATGCAGAGGAGAGGAGAGCAGTGGAAATCTATGGGCTGGTCCTTGGCCCCGAAGAGCCACTGCTGCTAGCAAAGCCTTACTCTGAATAGATGTGGCAGAGGAGAGGAGAGCAGTGGAAATCTATGGGCCGGTCCTTGGGAAAAGAAGAGCCACCACTGCTAGCGAAGCCCCACCCTAGCTCTGGGGATAAAAGGCAGGGGGCGGAGATGAATAGATGTGGCAGACAACTATCCATCTCCCTATCGGATGGATCTGTTAGCCGGCGGGGAAAGAGAAACTTTTTATTGGGACTGACGGTGCTCCAAATAAAGAGAATATTGATTTAACTACAGTGTTTGTCGAGTTTGCAGGGCTGGATCGGAAAAATAATATTTAAATCCTAACATTTCTCCAAGTTTTTTTGGAGGGGGGGCTGTGACAACATTAGATTTATATGCCACTTTTTCTACAGGGGAATTAGATTCCTAAGATTCTATTATAACAGCTTGTCTCCATAAAAGAAATTTTGAGCCCCTTTGTGGACTTGATGTTTCTGGTCTGGCCCATCCCGTGGGGCTGACATCACCTGACCAGGTGCCTCTCTGTCTCTCCTGCTTCGTATCAAAGGAACAATTTCAAAGAATTGCAGAGAATAAAAGCGCCGCCAATTAGTTCTGGTCAGTGGAAGGCCACGTCCTTCCAGAGTTTGAAATATCCATGGTTTTTTTTTTTAAAGGTATTAATTATTGGGTGACTTGGCACCTTGCAAGACGAGAGCAGGGGAAACGGCTTGAAATGAACTATGGATTTCTTGATAAATCATCGCCACATCGTTGCTTTTCCATTTGAAGTTATTGAGGAATACAGATTGTTTTCCCCCTCCCTCCAACTCTACTGCCTTCTTCTCTTTTCAATTCTGCTTCCTGCCCCACGTCGTTGTCCTTCCAAAATGCCAGCCCATGTATTAAACGGACAAGTGACCAAGAGAGGAGGATGAGACAGACAAAGAGAAGCGGATGGAAGAAAGAGAAAAAGTTACTTAAATTTTCTTCCTGTCTCTATTAATTTGGAGAAAGTCAACCAACAAATGAATAATAGTGATGTGCTGGGTAAATTTCAAATTGCCCCCTGCCTCTTATCCCCAGAGTTAGGTTGAGGTTTCCCTAACAGTGGTGGTTCTTCCTTCTCAAGGACCGGCCCATAGATTTCCACTGTTCTCCTCTCCTCTGCCTTCTGTGCATCCATGCATCAGGCACTGGACTGATGTTCAGTCCAGCTGTTCCTCCTCTTCCTCCTCAGCCACACCTGGGGGCTGTTGACTCTCCATCTGAGGGCTGACAGACAGCGCAGGCTTCATCTCTCTCTCTCTCTCTCTCTCTCTCTCTCTCTCTCTCTCTCTCTCTCTCTCTCTCTCTCTCTCTCTCTCTCTCTCTCTCTCTCTCTCCCGCAACGGTTGTCCGCATGAAAAACGGGCACACGTCACTTTCTTCAGTGCTGCTGTAACTTTGAACGGTCACTAAATGAACTGTTGTATGTCGAGGACTCCCTGTGTAGTGTTTTTCTCTGCCAACGTTTCATTCTACACCACCCAGGATCCCTCTTTGAGGGGGACGGTTGGCTCAAAAAGGCTGAAAAAACAAATTAAAAAGAAAAAACACAAAAGTTTTCCCAAAAGGTTTGCCTCCCCAGGTCCAGACAATTATGTCCGAGAAGTTGAGACATCGCCTTTCAAAAAACGATGCCGTCTCCAATTGGCCGCTAAATCATTTTAGGCGCATGAAATGCGATGCAATTTGCTTTCAGCATCTCTGGTTACCGTTATTTATCTTGGCTAAGGGTTAGAACGAGGCAAGCCATTAATTGCAAGCCCTAGAAATACAGAGGTCAGCTCTGCTGCTATTTGGATCAATAAAAGCCCCTACGGTCAAGAACACGTTTGTTTTTTTTAAGGCAATTCTGAAAAGTAATTGACGTACTCTAAACCCTAATCCCATGTTTTCTAATACTCGTTCTCTGATCTGCTGGAAGAAAATATACCCACAGAGCAATTGAAGCTAATGCATTGTTTAGCGGAGGATTATGGATCTAAGACCATTATCTCCTGAGCCAGCCAATATACTTTGAGGCAGAAATCCCAGAGTCTCCGAGAAAGTGTCCCAGGTACAAAGTTTGCCCCCCCTTTCCACGCTCAGAGAGTAATTCCAAACTCAGATGTAAGAAATCAAAAACAAGATTTCAAGTTGGCTGATGTGGAATGTACTTCTTAACTTCTTTCCTCCCTCTCTTTCCTTCCTTCCCCCTCTCTCTCCCTTGCCCCCTTCCCCCCCCCACTCTCATCTTCCTTCCTTCCTTTCCTTCCTCCTGCCCTCCCTCCCATCTTCTTTCATTCCTTCCCACTCTCTCTCCCTTGCTCCCCCTCTCATCTTCCTTCCTTCCTTCCTTTCCTTCCTTCCTCCTGCCCTCCCTCCCATATTCCTTCATTCCTTCCCCCTCTCTCTCCCTTGCTCCCCCTCTCATCTTCCTTCCTTCCTTCCTTTCCTTCCCTCCCCTCCTGCCCTCCCTCCCATCTTCTTTCATTCCTTCCCCCTCTGTCCCTTGCTCCCTTCCCTCCGCCTCTCATCTTCCTCCCTCCCTCCCATCTTCCTTCATCCCCCCTCTCTCTCCTTCCCTCTCTTCCCTCCCTTTCCACTTTCCTTCCTTCCCTCATCTAACCTCCTTTTTTCCTTCCACCCTCCCCCTTCCTTTCTCTTCCCCCCATCTTCCTTTCTTCTTTCATTTTTATTATTTTCCTGATATATTCCAACATCAGATTGTTCTTTAATGCATCTTCAGATTGCTCTACTTGCCTATGAATGTATTCTTCCTCCGTATTCAGTTTCCTACAGTTCCTCTAGATGGATGGATGGATGGAAGGGAGGGAGGGAGGGAGAGAGGGGAGGGAGGGAGGGGAGGGAGGGAGGGGAGGGAGGAAGGAAGGGAGGGAGGGAGGAAGGAAGGAAGGAAGGAAGGAGCAAATGTCTGCATTATAGGTAGTTTAAATCTAACCTTGACTGTTAACATTCATGTTAAAAATAGTGTTTGGGGACCACTTGCCCATCTGCATAAAGTCAGGGAATTCTTTGAAGAGTTTTTGAGAAAAAGAAGAAAGAAAAAGCTTGAATTTCACCCTGATTTCTTCCTACCTACTCTCTTTCATTTTTTTTAACCTTGTTTACCAAATCACGGTATATGATAAAGTGTACTGAAGACTTAAAAGATGACCCAGCAGATGACACCTAAAGGCCAATTCTGTGCTAAACAAGCACATTTTCTGCAAAATCATTTCCCGCCCCCTATGGTGCATTTTGCGGATTACCCCGCCAACGGATGCCTTTCGGTAAACATTTTAACCGGAGAACAACTTGTCCCAAAAGGTGACTTTTTTCAAAAGACAACTGGGCTTTGTTTTTTTTCCTTGAAGATGTTTCACTTCTCAACCCAGGAGCTTCTTCGGTTCTGACTGAATGGTGGAGGATGGAAGGATTTCTACTCCCTTGCAGCCCTCTGATGGTTAGTCCAGCTGCCTTTTGAAAAAGCACCTGGATGACTGGAGAATCTCCATAGATAGGGAGGACCACTGGATGATAAAAGCATCGTCCTTTTCTTTCGGTTCGTTTAAAAAAACAAAACAACCTGTCTTGAAATATCCATTGAACCAATTTGTTCCCCTTTGGTAACAATATCTGTTCTCCTGTACCGACATCTTCAGCTACAAGTCCTTTAAACACTGAAAAGGAAGTCATTTAATCAATAGATACTCTGCCGGCAGATACTCACAGCTGTCTTCTTCTTCTGTAAAGACACTGACAACGTAACAGGCGTACACAAATCCCACCAGCTGCAAAAGAAACAGAAAGAGAAATGATGAATCCCTCTTTCCAAACCACCAACACCACGTGTGCTTTTTTAAAAAAAAACACACAAACTAGACCAGCGGTCACCAACTGGTGGTCCGTGAGAAAATTTTGGTGGTCCACAGAAAAATCTTTGCATTTTTACATTTTTTTATATTGCACTAAATCAGGGATCCTCAAACTACGGGCCCCTGGGCTGGATAGGCCCACTGAAGCAATTACAATATTTTTCGGAGTATAAGATGCACCTTTCCTAACCCCCAATATAGGGTGAAAATCAGGGTGCCTCTTATACACTGAATACAGCATTTTTAGCCTCCCAAAACCCTGCCCTCTGCAAAAATGGCCGTGTAGAGCCTTTAGGAGACTTCCAGAGTGCTCCTGGGGGCTGGGGAGGGCGAAAATGAGTGAAAAATGGGCCGTTCTTTGCTCGCTTTTGCCCCCCAGTCCCCAGGAGCACTCTACAAGCCTCCTAAAGGCTATGTATGGCCTTTTTTTTGGACAAAAAACAGGCTTGTTTTCATGAAAAACGGGCTGTTTTTTGCTTGTTTTTGCCTCCCCAGCTCCGAGGAGCACTCTACAAACCTCCTAAAGGCTGTGCATGACCTTTTTTGACAAAAAATAGGCCATTTTTGGGAGGTCTGCAGAGTGTAAAAATGTTTCTTTTTAAAATTTGCCTCTTTGAAATATTGGTGCATCTTATACTCCGGTGCATCTTATACTCTGAAAAATACAGCACTACTGCTCGCTGACGGGATGGGGTCCTTCAGGCACTTAGCTTGGCTGCCTGTTTAGTAGCACCAGTCCTTCCCTCCTCCCTCCCTGGGAGTCCAGGCGCTTCAGTGAGCGCCGCACAAAACTTTGGCCGGGCTCCTCAAAAGACAGAGTTTGTAGGGGGCCAATCTAGTGCCTGGGCTGGCTACCAGAGAAACATTCATTCTTGATGTATTTAAGATTCCTAGCTGCAATGAACAGCAAACCTAGGGTTGACCCCAGGCGCTTCTCTCCGCTAACAGGAGGCCAAGCTAAGTGCCTGAAGGACCCCATCCCATCACTAATTCATTTTAATGGTCCACAGGATTTAAAATTATGAATTTAGTGGTCCCTGAGGTCTGAAAGGTTCATGGCCCCTGAACTAGATGACTTAGTTTCTCTTCTAAGATGGCTTTTTGTTGAGCTGTTTCTTCTAAGATGGTTGATGATTGAACTGTTTCCTTGATCTTGGAGTCCTAGTGGACAACCATTTAAATATGAGCCATCTGTGTGCAGCAGCTGCCAAAAAAGCCAACACAGTTCTAGGCTGCATAAATAGAAAGATAGAATCAAGATCACATGAAGTGTTAATACCACTTTATAATGCCTTGGTAAGGCCACACTTGGAATATGGCATTCAGTTTTGGTCACCACGATGTAGAAAAGATGTGGAGACTCTGGAAAGAGTGCAGAGAAGAGCAACAAAGAGGATTAGGGGACTGGAGGCTAAAACATATGAAGAACGGTTGCTGGAACTGGGTATGCTTAGTTTAATGAAAAGAAGGACTAGGGGAGACATGATAGCAGTCTTCCAATATCTCAGGGGTTGCCACAAAGAAGAGGGAGTCAAACTATTCTCCAAAGCACCTGAAGGCAGGACAAGAAGCAATGGGTGGAAACTAATCAAGGAAAAGAAGCAACTTAGAACTAAGAAGAAATTTCCTGACAGAACAATTAATCAGTGGAACAACTTTCCTCCAGAAGTTGTGAATGCTCCAACACTGGAAGTTTTTAAGAAGAAATTGGACAACAATTTGTCTGAAGTGGTGTAGGGTTTCCTGCCTAAACAGGGGGTTGGACTAGAAGACCTCCAAGGTCCCTTCCAACTCTGTTATTCTATTTTATTTAGAGGCCAGAATAAGTATCCCTTCAGCGTTGACATAGCGTTCCTTGCACACACAAAAAAGTTTTTAAAAAATGATCCAACTTCTTTCCAGGAAGGGCCTTGCTGCATTCCATTAGTTCCCCCTTGCAATCCTTATTACCTTGTCTTTTCCGTGCCTAGGTGATGTATGCTTCTCCTTTATTAAAAATGAATGACTCCATTTTCTAGACTTCTCTCGTCCATCATGCTGTCCTCCTGCGGTGTGAGTAATCGTGAAGCTTCTAATTCTTAATTAAAGTGGATTGAGTGCACCGTGGAAATAAATAATAAGGGATAACGGTAGCCTTTAAAAGAAAGTTAGCCTCCCCCTGAAATGTTGGGGCCAGGAATATTGGGACTGAGATTCTCTCCTCGTGTCAGCGATGCACAGCATGCCAGAGACCAGGATTATGGTCAGAGTGGATTGCTTGGCTGATCTTGTGAGGGTATGAGTAATAAAGTAACATCAAGATTTGTCTTTATAACACAAAGAGATAAAGTGTATGGTGAACGGTGTCGGGAACTGGGTACACCTAAGTATAAGACACACCTAAATTTAGAAGAGGAAAACAACAAAAAGATTTTTGGCCTCCTTATGCCGCATTTTCAGCCCTTTTTGGGGAACTTTTTCCAGCCCCCTTTCCAGCCTTTTTTCTACCCATTTTTGCAGCTTTTTGGCCTGTTTTCTAGGCTTTTTCAGCCTGTTTTTCAAACTTTTTTGGCCATTTTTAAGGCTTTTTTGACCAGTTTTTGAGGCTTTTTTCAACCATTTTGAGGCTTTTTGGGGCCGGTTTTGAGGCATTTTTCAGCCCATTTTGAGGCATCGTTGGGCTGTTTTTTTTAAAAAAAACAGTTCAAAAAGCCTCAAAAACGGGTTAAAAAAGCCTCAAAAACAGGCCAGAAAACCCTCAAAACAGGCTGAAAAAAGCCTCAAAAACAGTTCGAAAAACCTCAAAACAGTTCAAAATCCTCAAAAATGGGTTACAAAGCCTCAAAAATAGGCCAGAAAACCCTCAAAAACAGGCTGAAAAAAGCCTGAAAAACAGGCCGAAAAACGGGCCAAAGAAAACCTGAAAAAGGCCCAAAAATGGGGCGTGCAGAGCTCAAACAAAGGTGGGGCTTCGGCAACATTCGGTCTATAAGACACACATTTTCATCCCCTTTTGGGAGACAAAAGGGTGCTTCTTATAGTTCAAAAAATACGGTATGTTTCATCTGATGCAGAGAAGGATTAGGGATGACATGATAGCAGTCTTCCAATATTTTAGGGGCTGCCACAAAGAAGAGAGGTTTTTTGCACCTATTCTCCAAAGCACCTGAGGCCAAGACAAGAATAACAGGTGGAAGATTATAAAAGAGAGATTCAACCTGGAACTAAGGAGAAATTTCCTGACAGTGAGAACAATTAAAGCAATGGATGGAAACTAATCAAGGAAAGAAGCAATCTAGAATGAAGGAGAAATGACTCATACTTATGACATTTGCTGTATCGCGTGCTCTCGTTTTGCAACCATCGGAGAAGCAAAATCTAGGTATCTATACAAGTGCCAACGCTAACTTTGTGGCTCATAATTAATTCTTCCTCAGGCTTCTATGCTCCACAAGATAGTCTTGAGGGAAGCTCTTTTGCCCTCATCATTCATCGTACAAGTTGCATTTGGCATCTACAGAAAAAGGAGGAAAACAATGAATTTGACAACTAGTTATAAAAGCCAAGAAAGAGGACTTCCAGAATGTGAAATTGTTGTTTCCAGGACTGAAAAAGATATGGGGATGGTTGTGCAGAAAACCAACAGCAAAACTTTGGTTATCAGTGAAGAAATCCTCCATTTGCAGGAGAAACGTTGTTACAAAGAAAATAAGATTCTATTATTATATTGTGTTTCTCTGAATATAAGACAGGGTCTTATTTCCTTTTGACCCCCCGAAATAAGCACTTGGCCTTATTTTTGGGAGGTTTTATTATTTTTCAGGTGCAGGAGGTGGCGAGCATGATTACCTCATGGCTGCTGCGGTGTTGCAATATTTTCAGGGAGGGCTTATTTTAGCACATGCACTCAAAAGCCCGATTCGGCTTATTATCCAAGGAGGTCTTATTTTCAGGGGGAAAAGGTGGACAATCTCAAGAAAAGTTTGAACTTTTCTATGGAGCTGATTTCCAAGTCTGGTTTACCTCGTGAGGATGACAAAACCTGATTCAGCCTAAATTAGCTAAAAATATCAATTGGTGCTTCAGGTTTATGAGGGAGTCATTTGTCTATGATATGATGGAAGGGTTGCTGTCCATGGTACTGAACCCAAGCCCTCTCATCTGCTACTTGGACTTTTGCACAAGTCCTGCTCCACTTGGCTCCCTCTGGGCTGAACTGCCCTGTCTGTCTGTCAGCCATCAACAAGCACATAGATATAAACAACATCTACTCATCATTCAAAAGAGATATTAAAAAAAAGCCAAAAAGGGAACCACTTGGCTCCTTCTGGGCTAAACCGCCCTGTTTGTCTGTCATTCATCAACAGGCACATAGATATAAACAACATCTACACATCATTCAAAAGAGACATTTTAAAAAGCCAAAAGGAAACCACTTGGCTCCCTCTGGGCTGAACTGCCCTGTCTGTGTGTCAGCCATCAAAAGGCACATAGATATAAACAACATCTACACATCATTCAAAAGAGACAATAAATAAAGCCAAAAAGGAAACCAGAGACCAAAACGCTTCCTCACAGCAATCAACACTCAAGTAGAGATTAATAACAAGATTGATACCCAACCAACAATCAAGAAGTAAACAATACCCTAATCAAAGAACTACCAACTCAGAAAAAAAAAAACAAAAAAAACAACAACAGCCCAATGAAGGAAACATTACCACAAAAATTGACAGGGCAAGTCACTAGTATACAATCAGAGAGCAAACCATGCTTCCTTCTACTACTGATGATGTTACCTACTGAGGTAATAAAATGCCTGCAAGAAAACAACCAAGCTCAGAGAGCATCAAAACCCCACAGTCCTGTCTGTGCTATTACAATACAGTACAATAGCAGAGTTGTAAGGGACCTTGGAGGTCTTCTAGTCCAACCCCCTGCCTAGGCAGGAAAACCTATACTGTTTCAGACAAATGGCTATTCAACATCTTCTTAAAGACTTCCAGTGTTGGGGCATTCACAACTTCTGGAGGCAATTTCTTTCCAGTGATTAATTATTCTAACTGTCAGGAAATTTCTCCTCAGTTCTAGGTTGCTTCTCTCCTTGATTAGGTTTCCACCCATTGCTTCTTGTTCTACCCTCAGGTGCCTTGGAGAATAGTTTGACTCCCTCTTCTTTGTGGTAACCCCTGAAATATTTGAACACTGCTATCATGTCTCCCCTAGTCCTTCTTTTCATTAAGCTAGACATACCCAGTTCTTGCAACCGTTCTTCATGTGTTTCTGTCTCTAGTCCCCTAATCATCTTTGTTGCTCTTCTCTGCACTCTTTCTAGAGTCTCCACATCTTTTTTACATCGTGGCGACCAAAAACTGAATGCAGTATTCCAAGTGTGGCCTTCCCAAGGCCTTATAAAGTGGTATTAACACTTCATGTGATCTTGATTCTATCTTTCTATTTATGCAGCTTAGAACTGTGTTGGCTTTTTTGGCAGCTGCTGCACACGGCTGGCTCCTATTTAAATGGTTCTCCACTAGGACTCCAAGATCCCTCTCACAATTACTACTATTGAGCAAGGTGCCACCTATACTGTACCTGTGCATTTTGTTACTCAAAAGCAGGTGAGGGTATCCCTCTTTGACCAGAACTAAAGCAAGATCCACCAGCTATGTGAGATGTTTCTACAAATTTTTAAGCAACAGATGGAGAGATGCAGCTACTGGCAGATACGTCCTCCCTGAATTTATTCAACCATGACACTTAACTGACTTGAGTGGGTGATAAGGATACTTATATAAATTAAATAATAAATTGCCTGTGTACAGGTGGTCCCCAACTTACAACATTGTATAGTGACCGAAGTTAAGGCCACTGAGAAAAGTGACGTTTGCAGCATTTCCATAGTCACATGATCAAAATTCAGACGGTTGGCAACTGATTCATATCTATGACGGTTGCAGTGTCCCAGGGTCATGTGATCCCCTTTTGCAACCTTCTGAACCTTCCTAATGCCACGACCCTTTAATACAGTTCCTCATGTTGCGGGGACCCCAACCATAAAATTATTTTATGTTTTCTGTATTTTTTCGAAAATATGTGTTTCTGATGGTCTTTGGTGACCCCTGTGAAAGGGTCGTTCAACCCCCAAAGGGGTCCTGACCCACAGGTTGAGACCTACTGCTCCAGGCTTTCCTGTCCTCTACCATCCTCTGGAGTCCATTTAAGCTCACGTCTACTGCTTCGGTGACTCCATCAAGCCACCTCATTCTCTGTCGTCCCCTTCTTCTTTTGCCCTCCATCGTTCCCAGCATGAGGCTCTTCTCCAGTGAGTCCTTCCTTCTCATTAGGTGGCCTAAGCATTTGAGTTTCCTCTTCAGGATCTGGCCTTCTAAAGAGCAGTCAGGGTTAATCTCCTCTAGGACTGACCGGTTGGATGGCCTTGCAGTCCAAGGGACTCACAGGAGTCTTTTCCAGCACCAGAGTTCAAAGGCCTCCATTCTTTGGCTCTCAGCCTTCCTTATGGTCCAACCTTTACAGCCATCCATTGCAAGTGGGAAAACCAGAGCCTCGACTATACGCACTTTTGTTGGCAGGGTGAGGTCTCTGCTTTTTAGTATGCTGCCTAGATTTGCCATCGCTTTCCTTCCCAGGAGCAAGCGTCTTTTAATTTCTTGGCTCAGTGTAGTTTAGTATAATTCTATAGCACCCCATGCTTTCTTAGCATCTTCTTTTTATCCTTTATTTAATAAATATTTACTTAGGTTGACCATGGGGAAAGTTGGCTTTTT
>NW_028261387.1:90212609-90225109 GCF_051295495.1 Thamnophis sirtalis
CTATCATCTATCTATCTATCATCTATCTATCTATCATCTATCTATCTATCTATCTATCTATCTATCTATCTATCTATCTATCTATTTATGTATGTATGTATGTATGTATGTATGTATGTATGTATCTATCTATCTATCTATCTATCTATCTATCTATCTATCTATCTATCTATCTATCTACCCCCTTCGCTCTCATTTATTGGTATCTATCTATCTATCTATCTATCTATCTATCTATCTATCTATCTATCTATCTATTATGTATGTATGTATGTATGTATGTATGTATGTATGTATGTATCTATCTATCTATCTATCTATCTATCTATCTATCTATCTATCTATCTATCTATCTATCTATCTATCTATCTATTATGTATGTATGTATGTATGTATGTATGTATCTATCTATCTATCTATCTATCTATCCATCCATCCATCCATCCATCCATCCATCCATCCATCCATCCATCCATCCATCCATCTATCTATCTTCTTATGTAGCCCTCCTGATTGTATATAACAAAGCTAAGAACGGTCTTTTCCTGCCCAATTGTTTGTTAAGAGAGCTGCATATCTACATTCCTGAGCTCTGAATATTGCTAAATAAATATACAGAACAGCCAACAATTTTCATCTCTTTAATTGCTGGTGGGAAGAATCCAGGACTAACCAGATGGGCTTGTGCAAAACTTGGAAAAGCTCAACTAACTCTGCTCTGTTTATAGTTCCCAACCATATGATACAGGGCAATTTTAGCACAAGTTTCTTTTTTTTTAAATTATTATTATTTTTAAACAAACCTCAATCTTGAGAACTTCTATGGAAAAAAAATAACAAGAGAAAAAGGAAGAGTCAGGCAAATATCCGAAAGAAAAGATCACATTCAGCAATGATCAAGCCAGCTATTTCTAACGCCACCCTGACTTTGCTACCCAAAGCACGTAAAGTCCCTCGAACTGATGGTAAGCAACTGTTTTCCCTTTGAGAGGGGAATGTGCCAACCAACAGGACTAGCTGCTTAGAATGGTGTGCAATTATTCATCTGTTTACCACCTGGCCCAACACATTTTTGGGACCAGGAAAAATAAGAATGAATTGAAATGGCAAAGTCTGAAAAGCATTTAACTGTCTCCAAGAGCTTGCAACCGGTGGTGAAATTCAATTTTTTTTTTACTACTGGTTCGGTGGGTGTGGCTTGGTGGGCATGGCTTGGTGGGCATGGCAGGGGAAGGATACTGCAAAATCTCCATTCCCACCCCCACTCTGGGGCCAGCCAAATTTGGCATTTGCCGGTTCTTTGAACTACTCAAAATTTCCACTGCCGGTTCTCCAAACTACTCAAAATTTCCACTACTGGTTCTCCAGAACCTGCTGGATTTCACCCCTGCTTGCAACCATAATTATTTCTCATGTTAAGGTGTGTGGAGTTCAACTCCCAGGAATTCCCCTGCCAGCAGGCTGGGGAATTCTGGGAATTGAAGTCCACACCAGTAATGGTTTTTCTCTTACCTTCGCTACCAGTTCAGAACTAGGAGCGCTTCCGCATGTACGTAGAACCTCCTGCACATGTGCAGAACGTCCGTGATGATATCTAGGCAGGTGGGAGAAGCCTCCCACCACCGCTACCGGTTCACTCGAACTGGAGCGAACCGGCAGAATACCACCTCTGCTCCACACATCTTAAACAGCTGGTGGGGAATTCTGGGAGTTGAAGTCCACAGCAGTAATGGTTTCCTCTTATCTTCGCTATCAGTTTGGAACTGGGAGAGTGCGCGCACACCCACTCACTTCACTTGCTTCGCTTGCACACGGGGCTTCTGCGCACGTGCAGAGCATCTGTGATGACACCTGGGCAGGTGGGCGGAGCCTCTCGCCGCTGCCGCTACCAGTTCGCCCGAACTGGGGTAAACCAGCAAAATTCCACCTCTGGTCCACACAACTGGTAGGGAATTCTGAGAGTTGAGGTCCGCGCATCTTACACATGGCCAAGGATGAAAAAACACTATCCTAATTGCTAATTTGAAACAAAATCTCTTCTGCTGATTTCAGAAGGTGGGTAAAATAAATCCTTGTGTATTTTTTGTGGGGGAGGGAGATCCTTGCACCCAGATATAAACCTTTCTACGTAGATAGCCTGAGACAGGGTACAGTGTTCAGCTCACCCATTCCTTGTGCCGCAGCAATTGGAATTAGAATAGTTTGGAAGGGACCTTGGAGGTCTTCTAGTCCAACTTGGGTATTGGAGCATTCTCGATTTTTGGAGGCAATTAATTGTCCCCTTGATTAATTTTTCTAACTGTCAGGAAATTTCTCCTTAGTTCTAGGTTGGTTCTCTGCTTGATTAGTTTCCATCCATTGCTTCTTGTTCTACCCTCAGGTGCTTTGGAGAATAGGCTGAGCCACTCTTCTTTGTGCAAACAACTGAGAAAGCTGACTGTCAGGGTTCCAAACAGCATCCAAAATTAAATCAGAGTCCGAGGCAAAGGATTCCTCAAAGTTCCAATTTATTAAGAGAGCCATCTTGGCACATCTGGGAAAACCCGAATCTGAAAGTTTCCTGGTTTTCCACACCCAGTTGAAAGTTCAAGATCTTGCCCCCCCACACCCACAAGTCCATCACATGGTGCAATCTCCCACTGCCACGCTGGCAATTCCACCCATCCAGTCCCGGTCAGGTGCAGAGACAAAAGATGACCTTGGCTGTCTAGACGGAATGTTGTTATGGCTACATATCATCTAACTCCATACAACCTTCCCCCCGCTCCCATTTTCCCACAATAGAAAATACATAGTAGAATAATAGACAGTGTGGCAGGACAAAGATTCAAAAGAAAAGATGGCTGCAGGCCTGACACTGACCTCTAAAAAAAACCTGCTGGATTTTACCCCTGCTTGCAACCATAATTCAGTATTTCTCAACCTTGGCCATGTTAAGATGTGTGGACTTCAACTCCCAGAGTTGAGATAAAAATTGGGCTGGGAAGAAAAAGATATTTCAAGGGCTAAAGAGAAATCCGTTGATCCTTTTTTTATTAACAAATACCTTACAACGTTTGTCCATCGGCTGACCCTGGGGGAAACTGATAGCAAACGACATTAAGCAATAGAACGGAGGATTAAAAATTCATCAGTGTCCCAAAATATGAAGCCCGGCTCCTGAAAGTTATCACTTCCGTTCTCCTTGGAAAAGAAGCAAGCAAGTGGATCCTTCCCTTTATTAATTCATTCTAGAGTATTTATAGCTTATATATGGGACACGGTGGCTCAGTGGCTAAGACGCTGAGTTTGTCGATCAGAAAGGTCGGCAGTTTGGCGGTTCGAATCCCTAGAGCCGCATAATGGAGTGAGCTCTCGTTACTTGTCCCAGCTTCTGCCAACCTAGCAGTTCGAAAGCATGTAAAAATGCAAGTAGAAAAATAGGAACCACCTTTGGTGGGAAGGTAACAGCGTTCCGTGCGCTTTTGGCGTTTAGTCAAGCCGGCCACATGAACAAGGAGAAGTCTTCGGACAGTGCTGGCTCTTCGGCTTTCCAATGGAGAAGAGCACTGCCCCCTAGAGTTGGGATGACTAGCACATATGTGCAAGGGGAATCTTTACCTTTACCTAGCCAATATTATCTCCTACATACATGCTATACGGAAGCTCTATTCAAATGAAATCATAGTACTTCAAAAGGACTGAAATTTACCCAAAATATCATCTGAAAGAGAATTTCTACAGAAGGACATACAGATCGTCCTCAGGTAAAGAGCCGAGATGGCTCAGTGGTTAGAGTGCAGCACTGCAGGCTACTTCAGCTGATTGCAGTTCTGCAGTTCGGCTGTTCAAATCTCACCAGCTCAAGGTTGACTCAGCCTTCCATCCTTCCGAGGTGGGTAAAATGAGGACCTGGATTGTTGTTGGGGGCAATATGCTGACTCTGTAAACCGCTTAGAGAGGGCTGAAAGCCCTATGAAGCGGTATATAAGTCTAACTGCTATTGCTATTGCTATTGCTATTATCATTTGTTTAGAGAATGTTTTGAAGTTACAACAGCACAGAAAAACGTGACTTACAACCTTTTTCACACTTACGACGGTTGCAGCGTCCCCATGGTCACGTGATCAAAACCAGAATGCTTGGAAACTGGCAGGTATTTATGACAGTTGTGGTGTCCCCGGGGGGGGTCATGGCTTTTGCGACCATCTGTCCAGCAAAGTCAATGGGGGGGGGAGCCAGACTCACTTAACAACCATGTTACTAACTTAACAACTGCAGGGGTTCATTTTACAACTGTCTCGCTCAGCAAGGGGAGTTTTGGGCTCATTTGTGGTTGCAAGTCTGCTTGTCAATTTTCGCAACGAAAAAATGGATGGAAGAAGTGAGGATACTGGCAGAGATGGTAAAATTAATTGTTTTAATTAACGGGGCGGGAATCTTTCTTGTTTCGTTTCTGCTTGGCGACTGCTTGAAAACCCAAAGTCATTTTTTTTCTTCTGTCTCACGCATGGGGACAGGAAAGTAAAAATAATTTTTGACTTTTGGTTTCGATTAGATTAGTTTGTCGTGATAGAAACGCCTGGTACTTACGAATCATATAGAAGTAAAAAGCTTGTGGATTGTGGACTTTATCCTGTATTTTTCTGCACCAAAAAATGTTGGAAATCACTGCTATTGGTTTGTTTTTCTTTCCCCTTTCACATCCCTTTTTCTTTTTTTACCAAGCTAATCCAAAGGGAGACTCCCCCCAAGAACCAAGACACAGAACAGGACAACGGCATTGCCCTCCTCTCTTACATCAAAGGCACCACAGATAAAATCAGCAAAATTCTCCACAAACACAATATCAAGACAGCCTTCAGCACTGACCAAAAAATAGCCAACATCTTAAGAAACCCCAAAGACAAAATCCAGCTAGAAAACCAAGGAGGCTACGAAATACCATGCAAAATCTGCCCTGCAACATACATAGGACAAACGAGAATAAATGCACGCATCACAGAACACAAGAATGCAGTAAGAAAAAAAGAAAAAAACTTCCTCCCTTTTCCAGCACCTTAAAGCTACAGGACATGAATATAATTTTGAAGGTATCAGGTTAATCTCCAAAACGGAACACTTCAACAAGAGAATAATTATGGAAGCTATCGAAATAGAGAAACACCCCCACAACATGAATAAACGTGATGATACCTCCCGCCTACCAAACATATGGAAACCAGCCCTAGTCAACAAATGATCCCCACCCACCACCCAGGCCGTTACAACACAAAACAACAACGGACAGACAGCCAGCACCAATCTACCAATCATGATACAACCACATAGCCAATCAATCCACTTACTGAAACACTACCAGCACTCCACCACCCCCCGCAAGATTTATAGAAACACTGCAGCTCCGACCACGCTTTAAGCCAAAAACACCAGCCTGAAGATGGCGAGTGAGACCTTGCCGAAACATTGCCAAGACAATCTCAATCTTACACGGGAAAAGACCCGAATACAACATATTAGAATAACAGAGTTGGAAGGGACCTTGGAGGTCTTCTAGTCCAACCCCCTTCTTGTGCAGGAAACCCTAGACCGCTTCAGACAAATGGTTATCCAACATCTTCTTAAAAACTTCCAGTGTCGGAGCATTCACAACTTCTGGAGGCAAGTTGTTCCACTGATTAATTGTTCTAACTGCCAGGAAATTTCTCCTTAGTTCTAAGTTGCTTCTCTCCAGTGGTGAGTTTCTAATTTTTTCCCCTACCGGTTCACTCGCATGCGCAGAAGCGTCCGGGCGGTTGGGCGGAGCCTCCCGCTGCTGCTACTACCGGTGTGCCCAATCCGGGCCAAACTGGGAGCAACCCACCTCTGCTTCTCTCCTTGATTAATTTCCACCCATTGCTTCTTGTTGTACCCTTAGGTGCTTTGGAGAATAGTTTGACTCCCTCTTTTTTGTGGCAGTCCGTCTCTCAGCATTTCAATCCGCCTCCCAATTTTTGCAGGTCCTGTGAGGTTAATAAACTCAAGAAACAAGACCCACTTAGATTGTTCAAAAATATATTTCTTGCTACTAGCTTAATGTGACAGAATCTTGAAAGCCTGTCAAAGCAATTCACCCAATCAACCTATACGGAGAGTTTCTCTGATTTTCTTCCTCATGCCCTTCTTTCTCCCTTGCCCGGACTAAAAAAATTCTCTTTTGTAACATTCCTGTTTCCTTCTCCAATTTCTCAGGATCTGTTAGACACCCCAGCACAACAATTTTGCCAAGAACTCAGCACATCCAACTGCCCATAACTGCTACACCTGACATCCCAAGCAAATCAGATAAGAGCTTTTTTTTTTAATGTAATTTTATCAAAAGTTTTACAAGCATGAGTAAATATTAATACAAACTAAAACAGAATAAGAAAGGGAAAAGGGAAAGGAAGAAATAAAAGAGCTGAGTGCAAATGGGAAAAAGGAAGACAAAATTAGTCTCCAAAGCACCCGAAGGCAGGACAAGAAGCAATGGGTGGAAACTAATCAAGGAGAGAAGCAACCTGGAATTAAGGAGAAACTTCCTAATAGTGAGGACCAGGGGTGGGTTTCTCCCGGTTCACACCGGTACGCCAGAACCGGTTCGTGAAATTTAGCGTACCTTTTGGAACCTGTTCCAAAAGGAAGGAAGGAAGGAAGGAAGGAGGAGAGATACACACAGGAAAGGAAGGAAGGAAGGAAGGAATGGAGGGAGAGTGAGAGAAAAAAGAGAGACAAAGATGGAAAGAGAAAGAAAAAAAGAAAGAAAAAGGAAGTGGGAAAGAAAGAAGAAAGAAAGAGGGGGGGAGAGACGAAGGAAGGAAAGAGTGAGTGAGTGAGTGAGTGAGAGAGAGAGAGTGTGTGTGTGTGTGTGTGTGTGTGTATGTGAGTGAGAGAGTGTGAGAGTGTGAGAGTGAGAGAGTGAGAGAGTGAGAGAGTGAGAGAGAGAGAGAGAGAGAGAGAGAGAGAGAGAGAGAGAGAGAGAGAACTTATGACACAATTGAGCCCAAAATTTTCATTGCTAAACAAGAGCATTGTTAAGTGAGTTTCACCACATTTTCCAAGTTGGCCACGCCCACCCAGTCACCCACCCACCAAGCCATGCCCACCCAGTCACATGACCACCAAGCCACTCCCACAAAACAGGCCACACCTACAGAATAGGTTCTAAAAAATTTGAAACCCACCGCTGGTGAGGACAATTAACCAGTGGAACAGCTTACCTCCAGAAATTGTGGATGCTCCAACACTGGAAGTTTTTAAGAAGAGATTGGACAACCATTTTTCTGAGATGGTAGGTTCTCCTGCTTGAGAGGGAGGCCTGCAAGGTCTCTTCCAGCTCTACTCTATTCTAAATAGCTGTCTTCCAGTATTGGTGGGTGGGGTGCGGCACAGAGTGGATGGAGTCAATCTATTCTCCAAAACACCAGATGGCAAAACAAGAAGCAATAGATGGAAACTAATCAAGGAGGGAACCAATTTAGGACTGAGGATTGCCTGTCAGTGAGAAAAATTAATCAGTGGAACGGCCTGCCTCCAGAAGTTGTGGGTGCTCCATCACTGGAGGTTTTTAAGAAGAGATTGGACAACCATTTGTCTGAAATAGTTTATGGCTTCCCTACTTGAGCAGGGGGTTGGACTAGAAGACCTCCGAGGTCCCTTCCATCTCTGTTATTCTCTATTCCATGTGAGTTAACCTTGTGCTACCAAAAACTGAGCTCCAGGTTCATTTTGAGCTCCTCAAAATGTTCCCGCCTGTTACGCCTACCCCAACTTCCACCAAGAATGATGTTGTGTATTATTCACCCAGACACTGTTTGTGCGGTGGTTCACTTTGCAAAGAGGTTACATCAGCCTCATCCGCTCATCTGGAAAAGAGAAGATTCCAGAGCAGAGGGATTCAAAGGGGGGGGGGAGCAGCACATCATCTGAACACATCCTGCTTTTCCACAGGATCTGGCCTCAGCAATAATTAAACCCAACACCTTAGGGATCTTGTGAACTCCTGAAAGCCGAATTTGCCTTGCCTTTCCCATGAAAAATGAATCACATAAAGCCAAAAGGGATGGATTTTATTTTTAAAAAAGGAAAAAACCTAGCTTAGAAAGTCTACATCAGTAAAATCTATCTATCTATCTATCTATCTATCTATCTATCTATCTATCTATCTATCTATCTATCTATCTATCTTCTATCTATCTATCTATCTATCTATCTATCTATCTATCTATCTATCTATCTAAATTCCTTCCTTCCTGCCCCTCCCCCCTTCCCCTTCCTTCCTTTCTTCTTTCCTTCTCTTCCTCCCCCTCCTCTTTCTTTCTTTCTTTCTTTCTTTTCTTTCTCTGTAGAGAGCCTTTCCCATGAACTATGAATCACATAAATCCCAAAGAGATGGAATTTGTTTTTAAAAAATGAAAAAACCTAGTTTAGAAAGTCTACATCAGAAATATATAAATATATTCTGTCTGGATGGTCTCTTGTGACGAGCCGATAGACAGAGAATGGAAGCAGTAGACTTCCTCCCATATTTGGGCATACCAGGGGTTGTGACACTAAATACATATACATACATACATACATACATACATACATACATACATACATACATACATACATATTCCTTCCCCTTCCTTTCTTCATCCCTTCCTTCTTTGTCTTCCTCCCTCTTCCTCTTTCTTTTTCTTTCTGCATTTCCTTCCTTCCTTCCTTCCTTCCTTCCTTCCTTCCTTCCTTCCTTTTCCTTCTCTGTAGATAGCCTTTCCCATTCTCTGTAGATAGCCTTTCCCATGAAATATGAATCACTTAAACCCAAAAGGGATGGAATTTGTTTTTTAAAAAGGAAAAAGCCTAGCTTAGAAAGTCTACATCAGAAATATGTATGTATGTATGTATGTATGTATGTACGTACGTACGTACGTACGTACATCCTTCCTTCCTTCCTTCCTTCCTTCACCTCCTCCCTCCCTTCCTCTTCCTTTTTTCATCCCTTCCTTCCTTCTTTTTCTTCTTCCCCCTTCCTCTTTCTTTTTCTTTCTGTCTGCCTGTCTTTCTTTCCTTCCTTCCTTCCTTCCTTTTCTTTCTCTGTAGAGCCTTTCCCATGAAATATGAATCACTTAAAGCCAAAAAGGATGGATTTTTTAAAAAAAGGAAAAAACCTAGTCTACATCAGTAAAATCCATCCATCCATCCATCCATCCATCCATCCATCCCTATCTATCTATCTATCTATCTATCTATCTATCTATCTATCTATCTATCTATCTATCTATCTATAAATTCCTTCCTTCCCCTCCCCCTTCCACTTCCTTCCTTCCTTCTCTTCCTCCCCCTTCCTCTTCCTTTTTCTTTCTTTCTTTCCTTCCTTCCTTCCTTCCCTTCCTTCCTTTCATTTCTTTTCTCTCTTCTTTCTCTGTAGAGAGCCTTTCCCATGAAATATGAATCAAATAAAGCCAAAAGGGATGGATTTTTTTTTAAAGGAAAAAAAACTTAGCTTAGAAAGTCTACATCAGTAAAATCTCTCTCTCTATATATGAATTTCTCCCTTCCCCTTCTCCCTCCCTTCACATTCCTTTCTTCCTCCCTCCCTTCTTTCCTTTTCTTGTTTCCCCTTCCTTCCTTCCTTTCTTTCTCTTTCTTTCTTCCCTTCCTTTTTTCTTTTCTTTCTCTGTAGAGAGACTTCTTTTCAAATAACTTTCTTGCAAAGCGGGGAGAGGGTGTGTGTGAATGGGAATTCAATAACATCCCATTGCATGCAATTCTTCTTCTTCAGCTTTCCAAACAGGCTGTCCTGAGACTTTATAAGTGATGTATGTCAAATAGCATTCGGAGTTGAATTTTGACCCAGATTAAAACCTCTCGATTCTTGCATTTAAATATTTTAGCCAGCAACTGGAGAGATTAAAAAAGGAGGGGGAGGGGGAGGCAGAAAGGAGGGGAGGGGAGGATTGGAGAAGCTGACCTAAAGGGCTCATGCCAGGTCAGTTTTCCAGTTTATCTCATAGGAAAAGGAAGGAAATTTTAAAACCTGTTTCTAATAACTAAGGTCAAATGTCTTAGTATAAACTTCTCGGTTCTTTCTGGCACACGGAGGAAGAATGGCTGGGAAGGAATGAAGGGGTGTAATCAAAGAATAACAGAGTAACAGAGTTGGAAGGGACCTTGGAGGTCTTCCAGTCCAACCCCCTGCCTAGGCAGGAAACCCTATACGGTTTCAGACAAATGGCTATCCAACATCTTCTTAAAGACTTCCAGTGTTGGGGCTTTCACAACTTCTGGAGGCAATTTCTGTTCCACTGATTAATTGTTCTAACTGTCAGGAAATTTATCCTCAGTTCTAAGTTGCTTCTCTCCTTGATTAGTTTCCAGCCATTGCTTCTTGTTCTGCCCTCAGGTGCCTTGGAGAATAGTTTGACTCCCTCTTCTTTGTGGCAACCTCTGAGATATTGGAAGACTGCTATCTTGTCTCCCCTAGTCCTTTTTTCGTTAAACTAGACATACCCAGTCCCTGCAACTGTTCTTCATATATTTTAGTCTCCAGTCCCCTAATCCTCTTTGTTGCTCTTCTCTGCACTGTTTTTAAATATCGTAGAGACCAAAACTGGATGCAATATTCCAAGTGTGGTATTACCAAGGCTTCACAAAGTGATATAAGATATACATGGGTTGAAAAAGCTTTGTGTAGGCTTTGTGTGGTTGAAGCTGCCATTTTGAATTTGTTGACCCTCCCACTATGGGCCTCCTTCTTCTACTTTCTCATAGCCACTTCTGAAGTTTGGAGCAGGCAGGAGGAAAACAGTATGGGTGTCTGTCTGTCTGTCTGTCTGTCTGTCTGTCTGTGTCTGTCTGTCTGTCTGTCTGTCTGTCTGTCTGTCTGTCTATCTATCTATCTATCTATCTATCTATCTATCTATCTATCTATCTATCTATCTATCTCTATCACCTATCTATCTATTATCTATCTAGCATGTATCTGTCTGTCTGTCTATTAAATGTACCATTCAGAGTAACAAACTTTCTCAGCGTTAGAGGCGAGAATGTTCAAGGCATTATTATCATTATCTATGATTGTCATCACTTATAAAGCCCTTCATGGTATTGGACCTGGGTACTTGAGAGACCGCCTGCTGCCAATCACCTCCGCTAGACCGATTAGATCCCACAGATTAGGCCTCCTCCGAATTCCATCCGCCGGCCAGTGTCGACTGGCGACTACCCAGAGGAGAGCCTTCTCTGTGGCTGCTCCGACCCTGTGGAACGAACTCCCCGTGGAGATTCGAACCCTCACCACCCTCCAGGCCTTCCGCACAGCCCTTAAAACCTGGCTGTTCCGACAGGCCTGGGGCTAAAGAGCTGTTGCCCCCGTCTCGAATGGTATGACTGTTGTGTGTTTTTAAATTATGTATTGTTATGTTTCGTTTTTTATTTTTTTTTATTTTTTTGTCTGTACCCCCCCTTCCCTGATTTGATTTGTTAGCCGCCCTGAGTCCCCTTCGGGGGAAAAGGGCAGCATATAAATATAATAAAATGAAATGAAATGAATGAATGGTGGGCATGGCCTACTTGGCCTCCTGCACCACAAGGGGGGGCATTTTAACCCTCCCAAGGCTCGGGAGGCTTTTTTTGAGCCTCCGGGAGGGCGAAAAAAACTTCCTCTGGGCTCCGGAGGCCCTCTGGAGGTTGGAAACAGGCCCGTTTCTGGACCTCTAGAATTTCCGGGAGGCCCATATTTCACCCTCCCGGAATCTCCGTGTGGGCCCTGCACTTATCTGGCATCCAAAATGGGCCACATGGAGACTCCTGGGAGGAAAAGGGTGGGCGGGGCTAGACGTTCCTTGTAAAATTAGCATCCGGTTTGCCTGAACTGGTTTGAACCGGCTGAATCCCATCCCTGCTTAGGATACTAATTATCGTCTTGTTCCGGTGGCTGCTTTCTCTTTCTTTTCTTTTTTTTCCCCAGTGACTTTCTAGGTTTTCATTCCTTTTGCATTCCCGTTATAAATACCGAGAGTTCTTGGCAGCTTCCCAATGCAATTAATCCATCCATCCATCCAATCTGAGAAGGCCCTTTGCCTATTTGCGCTGCAAGCCCTTATATAGTAGGGAGCAAAAATATTTTAGGTAATGAAATTATGGAAGGCCTTTGCTAAGACTTTGGAAGAGCAGCTTCTGGGAAAGGGGAGGAAATGAAAACAGATTGTTTTCATGACATGAATGTGGGTTTCCCAGGAATTTGGTTGGCTCACATGCACGTAGAATACTGGAAGAAATTTAGCTGACCGACAGAATTCTTTGCATGCTGTCATTACGGGGAGATATAAAAGAGATTTTGAGAGCATATGAAGCTTAAAAACATATACAGGTAGTCCTTGAATTATAACTATTCGTTTAGTGATTGTTTTAAGTTACTGTTCCGAGCTAGGCTTCCTAAAAGCATGAAGTAAACTCCTTGTCCCGACAAAAAACTCTTTTATTAATTTACTGTGAATTCTGCTCGTTCATATCCA